>NC_042979.1:47618443-47620943 GCF_901001165.1 Salmo trutta | reverse complement strand
AAAAGTAGTGCACTATATTATAGAGAGGATAGCATTTGGCAAGCAGTCCTGAAGGACGTTTTCCTTTTACAAAGCCTGTCTATATCACCTCCCTTCCCTGGCGAATGGCTCAAGGCTGTTTAAGGTGTTGTCAGGCAACAGCAGGAGCCCAGTCTCTCTTCTATAGAGAGGAAACCATCAGACATGTAGGTCTTTTGAGGGAGCTAGCTATTGGTAGAGATTGATATTTATTGATTTCGCAAAGTGGTGTGCTGTGAAACAAAGCGGTTTAAATTACTTTGGTCCACGGAAATGCTTTACAGTACTGGAAAAGGCCCTCCAGATATTTAGCCATTCTGATGCTGACAATAGACCATGAGTATATACAGTACACTTCAGAGGTTACACATCGTGATAGCATTGTGTCTTCCCTGTGGCTCAGTCGGTAGAGCATGGCGTTTGCAACGCCAGCATGGTGTTTGCAACGCCAGGTTTGTGGGTTCGATTCCCACGGTGTGCCAGTACAAAAAAAAAAAATGCATGGTATGAAATGTATGCATTCACTACTGTAAGTCGCTCTGGATAAGAGCGTCTGCTAAATGACTAAAATATACAGTAGGTTACACATTGTGATAGTACTGTGTTTACAGTAGGTTACACATTGGGATAGTACTGTGTTTACAGTAAGTTACACATTGTGATAGTACTGTGTTTACAGTAAGTTACACATTGTGATAGTACTGTGTTTACAGTAGGTTACATATTGTGATAGTACATGGTTGATTGTTAGACCATTTCTCACTCAATGACTCATTTTGGAAGGTGGAACCTTTTTGTTAGAACGCTGAGTGGAGAGTAGCGACAGTCAGAACGCTGAGTGGAGAGTAGCGACAGTCAGAACGCTGAGTGGAGAGTAGAGACAGTCAGAACGCTGAGTGGAGAGTAGCGGCAGTCAGAACGCTGAGTGGAGAGTAGCGACAGTCAGAACGCTGAGTGGAGAGTAGCGGCAGTCAGAACGCTGAGTGGAGAGTAGCGGCAGTCAGAACGCTGAGTGGAGAGTAGCGGCAGTCAGAACGCTGAGTGGAGAGTAGCGACAGTCAGAACGCTGAGTGGAGAGTAGCGACAGTCAGAACACTGAGTGGAGAGTAGCGACAGTCAGAACACTGAGTGGAGAGTAGTGACAGTCAGAACACTGAGTGGAGAGTAGTGACAGTCAGAACACTGAGTGGAGAGTAGTGACAGTCAGAACACTGAGTGGAGAGTAGTGACAGTCAGAACACTGAGTGGAGAGTAGCGACAGTCAGAACACTGAGTGGAGAGTAGCGACAGTCAGAACGCTGAGTGGAGAGTAGCGACAGTCAGAACGCTGAGTGGAGAGTAGCGACAGTCAGAATGCTGAGTGGAGAGTAGAGACAGTCAGCCTGGTACTTCTTCTAATGGAATATTGAGTTGTGGGTTCTAACATGTTAACGAGCTAACATCAATACATTATTGAGGTTTTGATTGAACACTGATGTAACGTCATCCATGAAATCACAGGAAGTAACACCATAACTATACTATTGGTTTTTTGTTGGTCACTCAAATGACACATTAGCCTAAAAAGTATTATGTGGACTAGGGAGACAGCAGCCATAGATTTGGGTTGTGTTACGTAGCTATAGTTCAGCATTAGTATCATTGAGTGCAAATTGTTTTCGGGAAAAGCAATGATATATCGTTAACCGTATCTGAACAGCTGTAATGTGTTTCCAAGTCAACAGATTTTTCTTGATGTGATCAAGACACTTATATAAAAAAAAAAAATGAATGTCACTGATATCAATAACACAGTCTACAATTCTGATATCAATAACACAGTCTACAATTCTGATATCAATAACACAGTCTACAATTCTGATATCAATAACACAGTCTACAATTTTGATCCAACGGTCTCCTCGAAAGGAATGAATAAGCAATAGGTTCAATCTATAAGCAACACAAGTTAGGTGGCCTGGGATTTAGATTAAACTCTCTGAGTTAGATAAATAAATTACTGATGAACAGTCGGACTGATCGAAGTGGAGGAGGAGCTGTAGGAACAGTCGGACTCCAACTGACTGAGTGATCTGGCAGTGCTCGGATTCACACACCACGGCATTCCGCCTAGGCTAATTATTCCTAATCATGTTTGGATTTCACTGAGCGCACTGGGTGCCTTGATGTTACTCTGTGTTTAGTGAAAGCTAGTTTAAGGGTCATGACCAGTAGCTCGCAGGCTGTTAGTGAGTTGCTCATATATACAAAGCATTACAAATACTTTCCTAATTTTGAGTTGCACCCCCCCCCCCCTTTTGCCCTCAGAACATCCTCAATGTGTCGAGGCATGAACTCTACAAGGTGTGACTGTCAGTGACTCGGTGACTGTCAGTGACTGTCAGTGACTGTCAGTGACTCAGTGACTGTCAGTGACTGTCAGTGACTCAATGACTAAGTTACTGTTAGTGACTGTTAGTGACTGTTAGTGACTGTCAGTGAC
>NC_042979.1:47495943-47608443 GCF_901001165.1 Salmo trutta | reverse complement strand
GTGTTGGCGCTGCAAGATTCTACCTTCTGTAATATGGTTTTGTGACTTACTCGCTACATTTTGGAACTCTGTTATAAAAGACAAATTGTCTTTTATGTCTGCGAAACTCGCATTTCACCTTTGCCTCGATTGTGTCTCCTTGGTACGAATAAGCAAGACTTATAGAACAAGTATGAGAAAAAAGATGAACTGAATTGGAATTCAAAACAGCCCTCCTACACTATCTTTTCGGTTAAATTAATTAGCAAGTTACGTAACATTAGACAAGATTAATTACTACATAAAAGGTAAACCTGAGGAATTTAACAGAATCTGCTAATATAGAGTTAAGAGAATAATTCAATTTTTTAATATATTTTTTTTTTGTTCATTTGGTCGCTTTTGATTTATATTGGTTAGTTATTTTTGTGAACACATGCACACACACACACACACACACACACACACACACACACACACACACACACACACACACACACACACACACACACACACACACACACACACACACACACACACACACCCTGAGGTGGGATGCCCATTAGTTCATTGTCATTATGCACGGCCATTTTGAATTGAATGTATCCAGAAAGATTTCCCATGAGCTCTCGAAGAATACCCCTTATTTACATGATGTCTGCCATTTACTTTGGCCTTTCTACCTTTCTGCTGTTCCTCCCAGTCCAATTTAGAAATATCAAGGCTATATGTCTGTCGTGTTCTGATAGATAGAGAACATCAACCAAAACACCATGAAGGGAGCATGGATAGAGAACATCAGCCAAAACACCATGAAGGGAGCATGGATAGAGAACATCAGCCAAAACACCATGAAGGGAGCATGGATAGAGAACAACAGCCAAAACACCATGAAGGGAGCATGGATAGAGAACAACAGCCAAAACACCATGAAGGGAGCATGGATAGAGAACAACAGCCAAAACACCAGGAAGGGAGCATGGATAGAGAACAGAAGCCAAAACACCGTGAAGGGAGCATGGATAGAGAACATCAGCCAAAACACCATGAAGGGAGCATGGATAGAGAACAACAGCCAAAACACCACGAAGGGAGCATGGATAGAGAACATCAGCCAAAACACCATGAAAGGAGCATGGATAGAGATCAACAGCCAAAACACCATGAAGGGAGCATGGATAGAGAACATCAGCCAAAACACCGTGAAGGGAGCATGGATAGAGAACATCAGCCAAAACACCATGAAGGGAGCATGGATAGAGAACATCAGCCAAAACACCGTGAAGGGAGCATGGATAGAGAACATCAGCCAAAACACCGTGAAGGGAGCATGGATAGAGAACATCAGCCAAAACACCACGAAGGGAGCATGGATAGAGATCAACAGCCAAAACACCATGAAGGGAGCATGGATAGAGAACAACAGCCAAAACACCATGAAGGGAGCATGGATAGAGAACATCAGCCAAAACACCGTGAAGGGAGCATGGATAGAGAACATCAGCCAAAACACCAGGAAGGGAGCATGGATAGAGAACATCAGCCAAAACACCATGAAGGGAGCATGGATAGAGAACATCAGCCAAAACACCAGGAAGGGAGCATGGATAGAGAACAGCAGCCAAAACACCATGAAGGGAGCATGGATAGAGAACAACAGCCAAAACACCACGAAGGGAGCATGGATAGAGAACAGCAGCCAAAACACCATGAAGGGAGCATGGATAGAGAACAACAGCCAAAACACCACGAAGGGAGCATGGATAGAGATCAACAGCCAAAACACCGTGAAGGGAGCATGGAGAATGTAAGACAGAAGCAGAGCACTAAGAATTGTTGGACAGAAAAGCACACACACACACACACATACTCCGAGTATGAATTGTAAAACACAGAACAGTGCCGGCGAAGAATCGTTCCATTAAATATTAATATCTCAATAACAATAACACGGAGAAAGCATCTGTGCCATCATGGATTGGAGTCAGGAGACGCATTAGACAGCCCCATAACACTTTATAGGACCTGCTGGAGTAATGAGAAAAGCAGGGGAAGGGAAGGGAGGGGGAGCAACACGCTCTCACAGTCTCACGTCAGAATTAGACGTTCATCCATGTTTCTCAAACGTCAATTTTTTTTAAGTTGTTTCCAAACGTCAAATTTTGAAGTGTTTTAAAAGGTTAAGTTTAATCATTAACTCTGAATGGCTAATGTAAGGTGAAGGTTTGGGATAGACTTAAAAGAGGCAGATGCTTACTCCCATTTGCCATCCCAGTCCACAACGCCCTCGCAAAACCAAAACTTACTTTGCGAGGGGGGGAGGATTGCTGCTGGCTCAAAAGGTCAGCTGCCTGCCATCCATCCCACATATCTTTGTAATTGATCTGGCCTTTTCTCATCAGCCATGAAGTCCGTGGGAGTCTCTCCAAAATAAATAGGTTGGCATCGATCACACACTTTATATGCTCATCTGTTCTCCCCGCCAAGCACCAAGACGTTTTGGGGTGTGTTTATGTTTTTCTCTTTTATCAAAATGTCCGCCTCCACAGCAGAAATGAGAACATTACCCTGGCCTTACATTAGCTCTAAAAGGCTTATTTAAAAAGGAGAATGGACCAGTAGCTCACAACAAGCTGTAAGTTGCTCTGGATAAGAGCGTCCGCTAAGTTACTAAAATGTACAATGTAAATAAGCTTATTAAGGAAAATCGAGACAAACACAGATATACACAGACAGATACATACATGCGCGCACGCACGCACACACACACACACACACACACACACACACACACACACACACACACACACACACACACGCACACTCAAATAGTTGTGCATCAGTGAGCTGTCATCAGGGCTTCATCAGCTCATAATAAGGGAGATAGCTTTTTAATTATGGTCCCCGACCTTAAATGGTAAGGGTCAATCTAGGATTAATTTAGTAAGACGTATTAAGTTGTCTGATTAACATTGTGGAGCTTATTAATAGGGAATGGAAACACTAGGCCAAGGTTCCCCATCTGGCGGCCCACGGGCCAAATCTGGCCCGCCAGCAATAGTAGCCCCAAAATGAATTATGAATTTTGTTCAAAAAACAAATTTAAGATGAGATGCAAAAGCTCTCAAATGCAATGTCCCAAGAAGGAAGTTACCCTACCTAAAATAAGGCAATAGTTACATTTGAACTTCTTTCAAAGAGGAGAGAGAATGCAGAAGGTCAACTAGTAAAAGTAGGTAGCGGACCATTCTGTGGTGCTGAAACGTAAAGCTGCAACACAATCAATAGGAGGTGGAACAGCGCCTGGTGCTGAAAACTTGTTTGTGCAAGTGTTGCACAGCAACAGATGGAGAAAACCTACACCAGTCAAGGAATTCCTTTAAACAATAATCTTCATTTTAATTAGACTTTACAAACAACTAGAAGGCTTAATTGTATTATATTCCTATCCCGAGCCTAGGTCTATATAAAATAACTTAACTGGTAGACTATGAGACTTTTAAGAGCATCTTTAACAAGATAAAAAAAAAATATAGCCTATTGGGGTTTGTTTTTATTACTGTTCTATTTATAAAGGGGGGTGTGTCTGAACGTCTGTATCGGGATAGCCTTTTAACGACAGAACAAACAGAAAATACTGTCAGATTGAGACCTAAATATCCCTGGATAAACACTCTCAATAATGTCAGTATTTATTGAATACTGTCATATAAGCCACTAAGTGACTTACTGAGTGGGGAAAAGTTGCATTTCGACCTCGGACACGATGTTGTGAGATGGATGTGATTTTGATGCGGGAGACAGTCCTCGATTGACTTGTGTGAAAGCCGGTTACTGTCGTGAGTCCATATTGCGTTCATAGAAGAAAATGAGGACTCGCAGGTGTAAGTCGATCTAAACATTGTTAGTACATAAAATGCAAGTTTCTTTATCGTGCTCTATTCCTCTGAGCATGCCACCCAAAACGGATTTGGCTCGATGTCTGGAAGTTAAATCAGCTCAGTTTGAATTGTGGCCTCATCCAGCGAGGTTATAGTTTTCTTAGCAAAGGGAGGAGAATTCTCCACCTGGGCGGACTGTGAGAAGATCACGTACAAACACAATGATATCCTTGGACATGCTGTAGTCTTCAAATCCGATGGAGAAGTTGTCCCTCAGCTCCTTGATGAAATCATCCATCACCTCTGTGACAATGCTGCGGCCTGGTCTCTCTGCCTGTCATTTATTCAGTGTGCTGAAGTGCAGTAGCCTTCTGGATGACAAGTCCAAATCGAACAATTTTTAAGCTTCCCAGTAAAACCCTCAAGTTTTTCCACCATCTGCACGAGATTTAACCCATTTAAGTGACAGAATATGACAGGCCTCCCCAAAAGAAAAGCAGTGTTTGTAACTTGCAGTTAACGCTTCAATGTTTCTGCGTCGGGCCTCTGTCTGAGGCAGGAAGGCCACTTTGAAAGTTCCGTGCTTAGATTCATAATGATGCCTGAGATTGAATTCTTTGCAAACAGCGACATTTTCTCTCGCTATCAAACTAATTGTTCTGAACAAATTATGACGTTAAAAATAAACGTAGTGTAGCCTACAGTAGGATACATAGACCTGTTTTTCCTCACCAATCAACGCACAGAGAAAATAGACAAAAATAATAATTGAATAGAGACGTTGGTGAGCATAATTTTAGGAGCATAATCAGATCAAAAATGATCATGTTATTGTCACTGAATGTATTATGTACTAATCAGATGTGTTAAAATGTCGTTCAATTTATAGGGCAGACCAATTAATTGTGCTAATATTATATACTAATTATGTTATGTCCCGCTAACTATTAGCTCAGAACAGAATTGGCCTGAGGCCACTCCTAGGAGACGAACCCTGCACCAGGTTTTAACTGTAAATCGCCATATTGGCGTTGTTGCATCATCAGTAGGAGAGTTTTGGAATTCCGGAATCTACCGAGACCCTGACCTCTACGTGCATTAATGAGTCGTAAGAAGGAGACCAAAGCGCAGCGAGCGTATCGTTCCACATCTTTTATTTGAATGTGAAACTTAGCCAAACAAACAATAAACTATAAACAAAACACAAACCGTGACGACAGAGGTGCAACATGCACTAACTCAAAATAATCTCCCACAAACACAGGTGGGAAAAACAACTACTTAAATATGATCCCCAATTAGAGACAATCGATGACCAGCTGCCTCTAATTGGGGATCATACAAAAAACCCAACATAGAAAAAAATAAACTAGAACCAAAACAACATAGAACTAAATAAACTAGATAAACCCCCCCAGTCACGCCCTGACCTACTCTACCATAGAAAATAAGAGCTCTCTATGGTCAGGACGTGACAGCTGGTGTCAAACTATATACGAATACCTGATACATGATACAAACAGCCATTTCAAATGATGTGACACACAATCGCACCACGTCAATGAAATGGTAATCAGTCTAAGAAAAATGAACACCTGTAAAAATGGGTATCTTGTACAGTCCCCCCCTCCCCCCAAACAACTGCCATTTACACAACTTCCTAACGAAGACAGAAAACAATTTAAAGACAGAGCATATTTGAGTCTTCCTTATTTTGTAAACCTTGATAATCTGAAATCACAATAGTAATACCCTTTTACTGTGAATGGGTTACAAACAGAGAATTAGTGAACATAAAAGTTCAATCAAGCGAAACGACAGGGATTATCCAGTCGCAATACATTTTAATGACCTAAAACATGACATTTCTACCTTTTTAGACCGATACGTAAAGCTTATTAAATATCAGTGATACTATCAAGAGCAGTGTGCGGTTCATTAAAACACATATCTGTACCCAAACATATTCCAGACAGCATTTAGTCTTACATTTTGACGAGGAAAGACATACACAAGTAGTATAATATCAATACAAGGAGAATGAGGTGTTTCATTCATAGGTACATCACGCTGTCGTAACATTAATTACATCATTCATCTGAGAGATATTGGTCATCAAGATTTAACCGGAATTACAAAATATCATAAGAATAAGGCATATAATAACAATAATTGGCTTCATGACTTAAATGTATTCTTCCATACATTCCAGTAGGCCTATGGTCTAATAGTCAGAATAGGAACAAGTGTCACGTCCTGACCAGTTTAAAGGGTTATTTGTTATTGTAGTTTGGTCAGGACGTGGCAGGGGGGTGTTTGTTTTATGTGGTTCGGGGTTTGTTGGGATATGTACTTATGTAAGAGGGGTGTTCGTTTTATATGTTCCCGGGGTTTTTGGGTATTGTTCTATGTTTTGTATTTCTATGGTTTTTCTATGTTGTGTATTTCTTTGTGTTGGCCTGGTATGGCTCTCAATCAGGAACAGCTGTACTTCGTTGTTGCTGATTGGGAGTCATACTTAGGTAGCCCTTTTTTCACCTGTCTTTTGTGGGAAGTTGTTTTTGCATTGCTGTGTGTAGCCTGCAAGACTGTTTGTCGTTCGTTCATTTTCTTGTTTTGTTACGTGTCTCAAATAAAAGTAAATATGAGCACTCAACCCGCAGCGCCTTGGTCTACTCCATACGACGACTGTTACAACAAGTCCATACATTCCAGAATGGGAACCAATTAAAAGCGTGCAACAAAGGGGAAATGACCAGTGACAATCTGGGCTACTGGGTGAATAATCTGAGTCTCTTTTTTACTAGTGTATGTTATGGATATCTGTGTCTGTGCCAGGACGAGGGTGTGATTGTCCCTCAGCCCGGTTTGCAGTGCAGTCTTTTCAACCTCTCTGTCTTTCCTTACCATCGTGGGGACAGCTATACGTCTGAGAGCTGACAGTCCACCACGGTGTCTTACAGAGATATATATATATATATAGAGAGAGAGAGAGACAAAGTATTTTAGAAAACATTGACCTAATTTATACATAGGTCTAATAGTACATAACAGTTACCTTCCAGTCAAAAAAGCTTGTCTGAGAGGCAATAGCATAACGTGCTGGCTCCAACTTCCTCTGTCTCCTCCATTTCAATCTCCTCCTCTTCGTCCTCGTCTTCCCCCAAGTAGCGATGAACCATCAGCACATAAAAAAAGAAAGGGAATTGTACAAGTTATCAATCGGGCTCGCAAGGTGACAAAAGTAACATTTTATCATCCAAAAGATTTCACTGTAACGTTTGAGAAAAGATTGGAACGTAATTTAATCTGATACTCCATAGCTGAAATAATCTGATAATATATGCCTGTAAATAGCCAGACCAGGATGATGTACTCACCAAGCTGAGTTTTTTTTTAAAGTCATCATAGCTAGCGATCATCACAAGGGTTAGGCTTTCAGGCTCGGGATTACTATTTTTAGGAATCTTAGCCGTCACAGATACAAAAGAAAAAAAGACAGCTAGCTACCTACCTACCTATATGGGGATCATACATTTTACTGGTAAAATTATCAATCCTGCAGTAGACCTCGCTTTTTCCTGGCTGGCTAGGTAGCCATTTTGTACTGTATATAGTACTGTATGATCACACCAATATAAAGTACTGTATGATCACACCAATATAAAGCACTGTATGATCACACCAATATAAAGCACTGTATGATCACGCCAATATAAAGCACTGTATGATCACACCAATATAAAGCACTGTATGATCACGCCAATATAAAGCACTGTATGATCACACCAATATAAAGTACTATATGATCACACCAATATAAAGTACTGTATGATCACACTAGTATAAAGTACTGTATGATCACACCAATATAAAGTACTGTATGATCACGCCAATATAAAGTACTGTATGATCACGCCAATATAAAGTACTGTATGATCACGCCAATATAAAGTACTGTATGATCACGCCAATATAAAGTACTGTATGATCACACCAGTATAAAGTACTGTATGATCACACCAATATAAAGCACTGTATGATCACGCCAATATAAAGCACTGTATGATCACGCCAATATAAAGTACTGTATGATCACGCCAATATAAAGCACTGTATGATCACACCAATATAAAGTACTGTATGATCACGCCAATATAAAGCACTGTATGATCACACCAATATAAAGCACTGTATGATCACGCCAATATAAAGTACTGTATGATCACGCCAATATAAAGCACTGTATGATCACACCAATATAAAGCACTGTATGATCACGCCAATATAAAGCACTGTATGATCACACCAATATAAAGCACTGTATGGAATGGAAACTGTTGGCGAATAATTCTTTCAAAAGTAGTTTGGTATCTGTTTTTCCTTCAGGCCTACTTTGCTATTGTTCCCTTAACTCGCGTGTCAAACTCATTCCACAAAGCGCCGAGTGTTTGCAGGTTTTCCCTCCACCCTTGTAATTGATTGATAAATTAAGGTCACTAATTAGTAAGGAATTCCCCTCACCTGGTTGTCTAGGTCTTCATTTAATTTAGGTCTTAATTGAAATTTATCTAGACCCAAACTGCTACAGACCTATATCTATCCTACCCTGCCTTTCTAAGGTCTTCGAAAGCCAAGTTAACAAACAGATTACTAACCAATTTGAATCCCACCGTACCTTCTCCGCTATGCAATCTGGTTTCCGAGCTGGTCATGGGGGCACCTCAGCCACTCTCAAGGTCCTAAACGACATCATAACCGCCATCAATAAGAGACAATACTGTGCAGCCGTATTCATCGACCTGGTTAAGGCTTTCAACTCTGTCAATCACCACATTCTTATCGGCAGACTCAACAGCCTTGGTTTCTCAAATGATTGCCTCGCCTGGTTCACCAACTACTTCTCTGATAGAGTTCAGTGTGTCAAATCTGAGGGCCTGTTGTCTGGGCCTCTGGCAGTGTCTATGGGGGTGCCACAGGGTTCAATTCTCGGGCCGACTCTCTTCTCTGTATACATCAATGATGTCGCTCTTGCTGCTGGTGAGTCTCTGATCCACCTCTACGCAGACGACACCATTCTGTATACTTCTGGCCCTTCTTTGGACACTGTGTTAACTAACCTCCAGACGAGCTTCAATGCCATTCAACTCTCCTTCCGTGGCCTCTAACTGCTCTTAAATGCAAGTAAAACTAAATGCATGTTCTTTAACCGATCGCTGCCCTACTCTGGACGGTTCTGACTTAGAATATGCCCACCTACTCGCCCATCCAGCATCACTACTCTGGACGGTTCTGACTTAGAATATGTGGACAACTACAAATACCTAGGTGTCCGGTTAGACTGTAAACTCTCCTTCCAGACTCACATTAAGCATCTCTAATCCAAAATTAAATCTAGAATTGGCTTCCTATTTCGCAACAAAGCATCCTTCACTCATGCTGCCAAACATACCCTCATTAAACTGACTTTTCTACCGATCCTTGACTTTGGCGATGTCATTTACAAAATAGCCTCCAACACTCTACTCCAGCAAATTGGATGCAGTCTATCACAGTGCCATCCGTTTTGTCACCAAAGCCCCATATACTACCCACCACTGCGACCTGTATGCTCTCGTTGGCTGGCCCTCGCTTCATATTCGTCGCCAAACCCACTGGCTCCAGGTCATCTATAAGTCTTTGCTACGTATACGGATCCACCTTATCTCAGCTTACTGGTCATCATAGCAGCACCCACCCGTAGCACGCGCTCCAGCAGGTATATTTCACTGGTCACCCCCAAAGCCAATTCCTCCTTCGGTCGTCTTTCCTTCCAGTTCTCTGCTGCCAATGACTGGAACGAACTTCAAAAATCACTGAAGCTGGAGACTCATATCTCCCTCACTAGCTTTAAGCATCAGCTGTCAGAGCAGCTCACAGATCACTGCACCTGTACATAGCCCATCTTTAAATAGCCCATCCAACTACCTCATCCCCATACTGTTATTATTATTTTTTATTTTTTTGCTCCTTTGCACCCCATTATCTCTACTTGCACATTCATCTTCTTGCACATCTATCACTCCAGTGTTTAATTGCTATGTTGTAATTATTTTACCACTATGGCCTATTTATTGCCTTACCTCCCTTATTCTACCTCATTTGCACAGACTGTATATAGATGTTTTATATTGTATTACTGACTCTGTTTGTTTATTCCATGTGTAACTCTGTGTTGTTGTTTGTGACGCACTGCTTTGCTTTATCTTGGCCAGGTCGCAGTTGCAAATGAGAACTTGTTCTCAACTAGCCTACCTGGTTAAATAAAGGACTTGTTCTCAACTAGCCTACCTGGTTAAATAAAGGACTTGTTCTCAACTAGCCTACCTGGTTAAATAAAGGTGAAATTAAAATAATTAAAGAAAAGTAAAAAGTAAAAACCTGCAGAGCCTCGGCCGTCCGTGGAATGAGTTTGACACCTCTGCTTTAACTGAATAAAAAGCAATACATTTACCCCTGCAATTATTCTGGACGGTGTCCCTTCTTTGAATTTGTGTGACAGAGGAATTTTGTTTTTATCTTTTAGGTTTACGAACAAGACGACTTGAGTGAACAGATGGCGAGCCTAGAGGGACTCATGAAGCAACTCAACGCCATCACTGGCTCGGCCTTTTAACCCCAGCAGCCCTGGCAGAGAGTCCCACCCAGACAGTCCGTCAGACCTTCAACACAGCACAGACAGACAGCAGTACCACTAGGAGGAGCACGGTGTCAGGACCACAGAAACAAGGGGCAGGGCACAGAGGGGGGGGGGGGGGGTGCCTGGACGTCAGAAACACAGATACTTCTCAACAAACCCCCTATAATACTGTAACCAACCCACCTAACGGACCTCTCTGTGTCCCTGTAATACTGTAACCAACCCCCTATCTGTCCTGTCTGTACCTCTATAATACCCCCCCCCCCCAGGACCTCTGAAAGGGGGACGACGGAGACTCTAAAAATATAAACGATGAAGAAATTCTATTCCATGTTTTCCACAGTGTTGTTTTCCCTTTAAAACGTCACCTTTTTGAGTTTTCATTGATCAATGTTCTTTTTGTTTTTTGTTTCCATGTGCATTACTGGTGTTTTGGATTGAACTTTGAACTGAAGGGCTCAAGTGTTACAACTGGACCTATAAGACCTAAGGACCGTTTGCTATCTCCAGACATCAATGTTTCTCTGGACCCTCGTTGCCTGGTGATGATGTGAGATGACATGTTAGGTTTCACAGTGGTAGGTCTCACAGTGGCCACATGCTAACGGACACTGATCAAAGTCCCGGACACCGTACACACTCTCCACATTCCTCTCCTTCTCCTCTTTCCTAAAACAATGACACAGTCAGTGACCACAGCCTAGAACATTCCACGGGCTGTGGGAACACCGGTTAGACCTAGTACTGAATAATATCTAGACGGACTCTACAGGATCGTGGCAGACTCCGGGAAAGTTCTCCATATCTCCTTGTTCTGGTCCATCTACAGTAATGTTGCTTCTCCTCCACTTACCCTCTGCCCTGGTCATGTTGCTACCCTCCTCCATTTATCCTCTGCCCTGGTCATGTTGCTACCCTCCTCCACTTACCCTCTGCCCTGGTCATGTTGCTTCTCCTCCACTTACCCTCTGCCCTGGTCATGTTGCTACCCTCCTCCATTTACCCTCTGCCCTGGTCATGTTGCTACCCTCCTCCACTTACCCTCTGCCCTGGTCATGTTGCTTCTCCTCCACTTACCCTCTGCCCTGGTCATGTTGCTACCCTCCTCCACTTACCCTCTGCCCTGGTCATGTTGCTACCCTCCTCCACTTACCCTCTGCCCTGGTCATGTTGCTACCCTCCTCCATTTACCCTCTGCCCTGGTCATGTTGCTACCCCTATCACAAACACAGACAGCTGTTTGGTATTTGCCAAAATGTAGCTTTGAAATCATTAGAACAACATCCAAACCGGACTTATAACCTCTCGTTCCAGTCGAGGTATGGAGGGTCTTTGGAACGTTTATTGGGTATCAAGTGGTATTACAAGGTGGTTGAAAGGCTTTTGTATGAATATATGATATTTACTTTATTGACAATGAGTTTTGGTCCCTGTTAGAACGTACGTGTTGACAACCTTATTCACCATCCCAACGGGATCTTTTTGTTGCTTATGATGCATTGGTGGTGATAATGGTTATGATGGTGATGTTGATCTTTAGTTTTTACCAGTTAAGGTTGTCATGAGACAAACACATGTACCTCTGTTTATGTAAGCTTGACTGACTGTGAAGGGCGATCACCCCAGGGGGTTGTTTTGGATGCGATCACCCCAGGGGATGTTTTGGATACAATCACCCCAGGGGATGTTTTGGATGCTTAATGCAGAGGGGATGTTTTGGATGCTTAATGCAGAGGGGGTCATTTATAGATGATTAAACGATGCATATGATTTCCATACAGTATATATTTTTTACATCAGCAGTTCTGTCAAACGCTGCAGTACAACTATTTCTAATCCAATTTGTAACAGCCTTTTCCCGAGACTTGTGATATTGTTTTACATCAGGGTGTTCCATGGACTGCTACGCATCACTAAGGATAAATACATAACATTTAGCTTTTTAGCAAAACAAGGCACCTCGGGGGAGGGGGGAAACATGTACAACTTATTCATTAATCGCCATGGAAATAGGACATCAATATTCTCATGTTTGACTCTGGTAACCCATGGTAACTGTTCTCCCTTTTATAATTTGCAAGTCTCTATTTTTCTTCTGACGATGGATTGTCCTGGGGACAGAAAAAAATAGAAGGGATAGCTGCATTGGCATTCTGAACATGTATAGAGAATTGAACGTAGGGAGTTTGTGAAGCAGTGAATTCAAATATCAGGATTCATTATTCAACATTAGAATTCTGACTTGCGTTCTTGGAAGAAAAAAAAAGATGACTCCAGGAAAGAAACGATGATGCTGATTGGTATAATGCTATGGTATTGATGTCTGTGTCAGTGAGAGATTCACATGGTTTAGCATAGAGTGATAGAAACACATAGTGGCTGCTTCTGTAAAGATTCAGAGATCAGCCCGACTCATCACGAAACAAAACAAACCCGTCAAGTGTGCTCATCTTGTACGTAATGCCATTTTGTTTTAGATTTTTCTTTTATCTGTTTGCCCTTAAGACTTTGTTTGTTTGTTTACGTTGTTGAGAAAAATCTAGACGTTATGTGCCTATACATTTCACCTTTTGTTCTTAGTTTTTCTCTTCGTTGATCACTTTATTTGTATGGAGATCTGTGTGAAAATGTAAAATGTGCTTATTTTTCTTTGCCTGGCCCTAAACGCAGAGTAACACATGATCTATGACATTCTATCGACACGGACTTCTCCTCTGGAAGACAGACAGGCGAACAGAAACATGGCTCGATATTTTCTTGTGTTTTTTTACCATGGAGAGAAAGGACGGCTGCAGCAAGACAACATGAAAATAGTGAATGAGTCCCAAATGGCATTCTATTACCTATGTAGTACACTACCTTTGGCTGGAGCCCTATGGGTCCTGGTCAAAAAGTAGTGCACTATATAGGGAATAGGATGCCACTTGAGATGCAACTATGCTTTTTTAATTTTTTTTTTATTGTACTGCTCCATAGAGAAATTGAAGGACAAATTGCTAGTTAACTCATTGACTTTGGGGTTCAGGGGAAATGTATATGATTTAATATATTATTTACAGCGTTACTCTTACTTTTGTTTATTTATGAAAAACAATTTCATAATTCTGGAACATTTTAGTTTAGCTTAAGACAAAAAACAAATAGGAAAACGTATTCAAGTCTTGTTTTCTAAATACTGTCTGAGAGGTGTCTGTCCCATTGAATAGCCTCTTCCTGTTGTCATTCTCCCATCAGCCACTTCAGGATTACGGTATCCATATTAGGATAGAGTCGTCACAAGGCGTTACTCCAGTCCTAGTTAGGACACTGTACGGGATGGCACTTCTTCTCAGAAAAGGAACACATCCATAGTAACTTTGAGCTGTGAAATTACATAGACACGTATCATGGCCAACAACATAGACAAACTGTCTACATTGTGTATTTATTTGAATAACAAGTAAAATTTGAAGTTGAAAGTTAGTCGAAATTTGAAAGACAAAAGAGTTTGCGATAGCTAGCTGTGCTCTGAGACTTTTCCCAGTCAGGACTGGACAGGACAAGAAAGGGTCTCTGTGTACTGTTTGTAAACATAGAGGGATTCAAGGCTTAAGTCCCAAATTACACCCTATTCCCTATGTAGTGTACTACTTTTTGACCAGGGCCCCATAGGGAACAGGGTGCCCTTTTGGGACTCCTCTCAAGGTGACCTTAATTTAGCCAAATGTGCTGACGAGAGAGCCGGTGTGTCTGTTGGATAATGGGATATTGGGTTTTACTAATGAGAGATCACTGTGCCATTAAAAGAGTTGGAGCACCCAACCTGTTATAGATGATAGGCTATGGTTATAACCTGTTATAGATGATAGGCTATGGTTATAACCTGTTATGGATGATAGGCTATGGTTATAACCTGTTATGGATGATAGGCTATGGTTATAACCTGTTATAGATGATAGGCTATGGTTATAACCTGTTATAGATGATAGGCTATGGTTATAACCTGTTATGGATGATAGGCTATGGTTATAACCTGTTATGGATTAAAGGCTATGGTTATAACCTGTTATGGATGATAGGCTATGGTTATAACCTGTTATGGATGATAGGCTATGGTTATAACCTGTTATGGATGATAGGCTATGGTTATAACCTGTTATGGATTAAAGGCTATGGTTATAACCTGTTATGGATTAAAGGCTATGGTTATAACCTGTTATGGATGATAGGCTATGGTTATAACCTGTTATAGATGATAGGCTATGGTTATAACTTGTTATGGATGATAGGCTATGGTTATAACCTGTTATGGATTAAAGGCTATGGTTATAACCTGTTATGGATGATAGGCTATGGTTATAACTTGTTATGGATGATAGGCTATGGTTATAACTTGTTATGGATGATAGGCTATGGGTATAACCTGTTATGGATTAAAGGCTATGGTTATAACCTGTTATGGATTAAAGGCTATGGGTATAACCTGTTATGGATGATAGGCTATGGTTATAACCTGTTATGGATTAAAGGCTATGGTTATAACCTGTTATGGATGATAGGCTATGGGTATAACCTGTTATGGATTAAAGGCTATGGTTATAACCTGTTATGGATGATAGGCTATGGTTATGACCTGTTATGGATGATAGGCTATGGGTATAACCTGTTATGGATGATAGGCTATGGTTATAACCTGTTATGGATGATAGGCTATGGGTATAACCTGTTATGGATTAAAGACTATGGGTATAACCTGTTATGGATTAAAGACTATGGGTATAACCTGTTATGGATTAAAGGCTATGGTTACAACCTGTTATGGATTAAAGGCTATGGTTATGACCTGTTATGGATTAAAGACTATGGGTATAACCTCTTATGGATGATATTCTATGGTTATAACCTATTATGGATGATAGGCTATGGGTATAATCTGTTATGGATTAAAAACTATGGTTATAACCTGTTATGGATGATATTCTATGGTTATAACCTGTTATGGATTAAAGGCTATGGTTATAACCTCTTATGGATGATATGTTATGGTTATAAACTGTTATAGATAATAGGCTATGGGTATAACCCATGGGTATAACCCTAACCCAGATGAGTTGGGTGGTGCTGCAATTTACTGTCATGACTATACCTGTATTCTTTATAGACCTACAATACAGGTATAGTTAGAGACAGATAGCAGGCTGGGCTGAGGTGGAGACTGAGGTGACAGTGAGAGCAGGTATAGATAGAGACAGGTAGCAGGCTGGGCTGAGGTGGAGACTGAGGTGACAGTGAGAGCAGGTATAGATAGAGACAGGTAGCAGGCTGGGCTGAGGTGGAGACTGAGGTGACAGTGAGAGCAGGTATAGATAGAGACAGATAGCGGGCTGGGCTGGGCTGAGGTGGAGACTGAGGTGACAGTGAGAGCAGGTATAGATAGAGACCGATAGCAGGCTGGGCTGAGGTGGAGACTGAGGTGACAGTGAGAGCAGGTATAGATAGAGACAGATAGCGGGCTGGGCTGGGCTGAGGTGGAGACTGAGGTGACAGTGAGAGCAGGTATAGATAGAGACCGATAGCAGGCTGGGCTGAGGTGGAGACTGAGGTGACAGTGAGATTAGGTATAGATAGAGACAGATAGCAGGCTGGGCTGAGGTGCTAGATAGATAGATGGTGGTTCCTAACTATCACGTGATCATGTATACAACAGTACTAGTTACAATACAGGACCAGAGTTTTTACCCACTGAACACTCTGATGACTGTTGAGAAGGTGAAATATCCAGAAAAAAAGTCCTAAGTACATGTGTATTGAATTAATCCTTAAAATATTTCCAATTTTAGAATTGTTAACCAAATTAGATTTAGAGATTGCAATATTAAAGTGTACATTGTGTTCATTTGAAGTGAAGAAGGGGAAAAATACATTATTACATACCTTATTATTATAAAGAGTAAGAAACGTTATTCTTCTCCTGGCTGTTTCTACCCACAACGTTGTATACAATAGCTGGTTTTGTAATGCACTGTAGAGCAAGCAGTTCCAACGGTTCCTCTCTTTTTTTTATATAGAAATGTTATTTCAATGGTGTATTCTTTTTTTTTTTGTTTGATAAATAAAGTTTTGATACAAAATGTCACTTGTCATACGTTGGCGTCTTTATCTGTCACTATAATGAAGACTTGAGTGAAAACCTGAAGCAAAGCTGTCTCGTCTCTAAACAGAATTGGTCCCTTTGCGTCCCAAACGGCTCCCTATTCCCTATATAGTGCACTACTTTTGACCAGATCTCTTCCTGGTTCCTGGTTAAAAAGTAGTGCACTATATGTGGAATAGGGTGGCATTTACAACGCTGGGTGATAACATCCTGAAGCAAGTCAAGCCCTGTCTTCTCTTGAACAGACTCCTTGAAGGGGACTGTCAGTTTCCATATGTTTGCTGTCACCCTGATGGAGGACAATAAAGATGGATTATTAACAGAACAGGAATAAAAATCAAGACAGGTTGAAGACAATTCTGATGATTTTAAAATTAAAATAAAAACCTGAAACGTGCATGACAGGCTGTCCTCAGAATATTACAGAATGACGAAGGAAGGGAAACTCAAGTCGTAACTGTTAGTCAAATATAGTCTCATTAGAGTATGTCAACAAAAAAATAGTTATATTTAGCCGTGTAAGTTATGTCACTCATGCTGACGCTTGATTGTAACAGCAAAATATATGTAGTATGTTAATATACCTGTACATAGCGTTTTGTAACAATACTGTGAACCGCTGAGTCTGTCATTAAATTGATGGATGCTCCCTTCTCCATGTTTATATAGGCTAACAGTTAGGTCATAGCATATACTTCCTGCCTTTAGCGTTTTATGTATTGATGCCTAGTTACCCTATATAAATCATGTTAGGTCAGATAGACTTCCCCTACTGATCCCTACCGGCTCCTCTCATAGGCTGTGTCCCAAATGGCGCTCTATTCAGTATGTAGTGCACTACTTTAATACCAGGGCCCCATAGGGAAAAGAGTGTTATTTGGGGGACAAACACACGTGCTGTCACATAACCTCTGACCTCTGCCTGTTCATGCATTAGCCTGTATTTACTACTAGTAGCTACGGTGGGATCAACCATCTCCTTTCTGGGTCATGTGTAGACACGCACATACACACACACACACACACACACACACACACACACACACACACACACACACACACACACATTAGTATCAGTGGGAATAATATAAATCTGATAAACAAGTCCAGGCTGTTAATTTACTGTAATTGCTGCATCACGGCTAACAGGCTAACAGGCTAAGACTTGTTCCTTTAATAGCTGCATCATGGCTAACAGGCTAACAGGCTAATACTTGTTCATTTAATAACTGCATCACGGCTAACAGGTTAAGACTGTTTAAACTGTTTCAAGGACTGCTTTTGACCATCTACGTAACATTGCAAAAATCAGACATTTTCGGTCCAAAATTGATGCATAAAAATTAATCCATGCTTTTGTTACCTCTAGGTTAGACTACTGCAATGCTCTACTTTCCGGCTACCCGGAAAAAGCACTAAACAAACTTCAGTTAGTGCTAAATACGGCTGCTAGAATCCTGACTAGAACCAAAAATTGTGATCATATTACTCCAGTGCTAGCCTCCCTACACTGGCTTCCTGTTAAGGCAAGGGCTGATTTCAAGGTTTTACTGCTAACCTACAAAGCATTACATGGGCTTGCTCCTACCTATCTTTCCGATTTGGTCCTGCCGTACATACCTACACGTACGCTACGGTCACAAGACGCGGGCCTCCTAATTGTCCCTAGAATTTCTAAGCAAACAGCTGGAGGCAGGGCTTTCTCCTATAGAGCTCCATTTTTATGGAATGGTCTGCCTACCCATGTGAGAGACGCTGACTCGGTCTCAACCTTTAAGTCTTTATTGAAGACTCATCTCTTCAGTAGGTCCTATGATTTAGTGTAGTCTGGCCCAGGAGTGTGAAGGTGAACGGAAAGGCTCTGGAGCAACGAACCGCCCTTGCTGTCTCTGCCTGGCCGGTTCCCCTCTCTCCACTGGGATTCTCTGCCTCTAACCCTATTACGGGGGCTGAGTCACTGGCTTACTGGTGTTCTTCCATGCCGTCCCTGGGAGGGGTGCGTCACTTGAGTGGGTTGAGTCACTGACGTGGTCTTCCTGTCTGGGTTGGCGCCCCCTCTTGGGTTGTGCCGTGGCGGAGATCTTTGTGGGCTATACTCGGCCTTGTCTCAGGATGGTAAGTTGGTGGTTGAAGATATCCCTCTAGTGGTGTGGGGGCTGTGCTTTGGCAGAGTGGGTGGGGTTATATCCTGCCTGTTTGGCCCTGTCCGGGGGTATCATCGGATGGGACCACAATGTCTCCCGATCCCTCCTGTCTCAGCCTCCAGTATTTATGCTGCAGTAGTTTATGTGTCGGGGGGCTAGGGTCAGTCTGTTACATCTGGAGTATTCTCTTGTCTTATCCGGTGTCCTGTGTGAATTTAAGTATGCTCTCTCTAATTCTCTCTCTCTCTTTCTTTCTTTCTCTCTCTCGGAGGACCTGAGCCCTAGGACCATGCCTCAGGACTACCTGGCATGATGACTCCTTGTTGTCCCCAGTCCACCTGGCCGTGCTGCTGCTCCAGTTTCAACGGTTCTGCCTGCGGCTATGGAACCCTGACCTGTTCACTGGACGTGCTACCTTTCCCAGACCTGCTGTTTTCAACTCTCTAGAGACAGCAGGAGCGGTAGAGATACTCTGAATGATCGGCTATGAAAAGCCAACTGACATTTACTCCTGGGGTGCTGACCTGTTGCACCCTCGACAACCACTGTGATTATTATTATTTGACCATGCTGGTCATTTATGAACATTTGAACATCTTGGCCATGTTCTGTTATAATATCCACCCGGCACAGCCAGAAGAGGACTGGCCACCCCTCATAGTCTGGTTCCTCTCTAGGTTTCTTCCTAGGTTTTGGCCTTTCTAGGGAGTTTTTCCTAGCCACCGTGCTTCTACACCTGCATTGCTTGCTGTTTGGGGTTTTAGGCAGGGTTTCTGTAGAGAACTTTGATATATCAGCTGATGTAAGAAGGGCTATATAAATACATTTGATTTGAAGACTTGTTCATTTTATTACTGCATCATGGCTAACAGGCTAAGACTTTTTCATTTTATTGCTGCATCATGGCTAGAAGGCTAACATAAACATACTTGTTCATTTAATTGCTGCATCATGGCTAACAGGCTAACATCAAAAGACTTGTTCATTGTATTACTGCATCACGGCTAACAGGCTGACTAGTTCATTTAATAGCTGCATCATGGCTAGCAGGTTAACAGGCTGACATGTTCAGTTACTAGCTGCATCATGGCTAGCAGGCTAACAGGCTAAGTCTGGTTCATTAGCAGCATGGCTAGCGTGCTAATAGGCTAAGTCTGTTTCTTTAGCTGCATGGCTAGCAAGCTACGAGCCTAAGTCTGTTTCATTAGCTGCATGGCTAGCAGGCTAACAGGCCAAGTATGGTTCATTGGCTGCATGGCTAGTGGGCTAACAGGCTAAGTCTGGCTAATTAGCTGCATGGCTAGCAGACTAACAGGCTAAGTCTTGTTCATTAGCAGCATGGCTAGCGTGCTAATAGGCTAAGTCTGTTTCTTTAGCTGCATGGCTAGCAAGCTACGAGCCTAAGTCTGTTTCATTAGCTGCATGGCTAGCAGGCTAACAGGCCAAGTATGGTTCATTGGCTGCATGGCTAGTGGGCTAACAGGCTAAGTCTGGCTAATTAGCTGCATGGCTAGCAGGCTACCAGCCTAAGTCTGGTTCATTAGCTGCATGGCTAGCGGGCTAACATGCTAAATCTGGATCAGTGGCTGCATGGCTAGCAGGATACGTCTGGTTCATTAGCTGCATGGCTAGCGGGCTAACAGGCTAAGTCTGGTTCATTAGCTGTATGTCTAGAAGTCAGGGCACTGTGCAGGCCAGGACCACCTTGTGTTTCAACAGGGAGTCCGGGGAACATGGTGACTAACTTATCTTGTTATTCTCCAGTTGTTCTTCTGGTAATGATGTACTCTCTCTAATAATGATTTCCTGTCATCAATAGATATAGTGAAGTCTCCTACGGAAGATTGGGCAGTCGATGGTTAGTGTCATGTTGTTAGAATTTTGGTTGGCATAGTTTTGAAGAACAGCATAAATAAACTTGGCAATGACGTACTAACAAACCCATCATTATCTGTCTTGCACAATTTTGCCAGATTTAATCACCATTTCCTTTTAGCGCCAATAAAGTAATTTGATGAGAAAAGACACTGAAGAATAATGGTAAAATCATATTTCATAAATATGTCTTATACATTTCATGGTCTACAATATCAGATTACTTCCTATGGTCAGATATATACTACATGACCAAAAGTATGTGGACACCTGCTTGTAAAACATCTCATTCCAAAGCCATGGGCATTAATATGGAGTTGGTCCCCCTCTTTGCTGCTATAACAGCCTCCACTCTTCTGGGAAGGCTTTCCACTAGATGTTGGAACATTGCTGAGGGGACTTGCTTCCATTCAGCCACAAGAGCATTAGTGAGGTCGGGGACTTGCTTCCATTCAGCCCCGAGAGCATTAGTGAGGTCGGGCACTGATGTTGGGCGATTAGGCCTGGCTGGCAGTCGGCGTTCCAGTTCATCCCAAAGGTGTTCGATGGGGTTGAAGTCAGGGCTTTGTGCAGGCAAGTCAAGTTCTTCCACACCAATCTCAACAAACCATTTCTGTATGGACCTCGCTTTGTGTATGGGGGCAGTCATGCTGAAACAGGAAATGTCCTTCCCCAAACTGTTGCCACAAAGTTGGAAGCACAGAATCATCTAGAATGTCATTGTAAACTGTAGAATTAACATTTCTATTCATTGAAACTAAGGGGCCTAACTCGAACCATGAAAAACAGCCCCAGACCATTATTCCTCCTCCACCAAACTTTACAGTTTGCACTACGCATTGAGGCAGGTAGCGTTCTCCTGGCATCCGCCAAACCCAGATTTGTCCTTGGACTGCCAGATGGTGAAGCTCGATTCATCACTCCAGAGAACGGGTTTCCAACGCTCCAGAGTACAATAGCGGTGAGCTTTACACCACTACAGCTGATGTTTGTGTGGTGCTGCTAGGAAATGGAAACCCACTTCATTAAGCCTCCCGACGAACAGTTATTGTGCTGACGTTGCTTCCAGAGGCAGTTTGGAACTCGGTAGTGAGTGTTGCAACCGAGGACAGACGATTTTTACTCACTACGTGCTTCAGCGTTCGGTGTTCCCTTTCTTTGAGCATGCATGGCTTTGTTGCTGAAATAGACACATTTTTAAGTACACAATATAGTATATATACTGATCAAAAATATAAACACAACATGCAAAGTGTTGGTCCCATGTTTTGTGAGCTGAAATAAAAGATACCAGAAATGGTTCATTCGCACAAAAAATATATATTTCTCTCAAATGTTGTGCACAAATTTGTTTACACCTCTGTTAGTGACCATTTCTCCTTTGCCAAGATAATCCATCCACCTGACTGGTGTGGCATATCAAGAACCTGATTAAACATCATGATCACTACACAGGTGCACCTTGTGCTGGGGACAATAAAAGGCGACTCTAAAATGTGCCATTTTGTCACACAACACAATGCGACAGATGTCTCAAGTATTTAGGGAGCTGTTGCCAGAGAACTTAATGTTCTTTTCTCTACCATAAACCACCACAACATCATTTTAGAGAATTTGGCAGTACGTCCAACCAAGCCTCACAACCACAGACCACGTGTATGGCATCGTGTGAGTGAGCAGTTTGCTTATGTCAGCGTTGTGAACAGAGTGCCCCATGGTGGCTGTGGGGTGATGGTATGGGGCAGGCATAAGCTACGGACAACGAACACAATTGCATTTTATTGATGGCAATTTGAATGCACAGAGATACCGTGACGAGATCCTGAGGCCCATTGTTGTGCAATTCATCCGCCGCCATCACCTCATGTTTCAGCATGATAACGCACGGCCCCATGTGGCAAGGATTTGTAATTACAATGATCTTCTGATCTCATGTTTCATATCTTGGTGTAGTTAGGAGAGGAGCAGAGATCAATCAATCAAATGTATTTATAAAACCCTTTTTTACATCAGCAGTTGTCACAAAGTGCTTATAAAGAAACCCAGCCTAAAACCCCCAAACAGCAAGCAATTCAGATGTAGAAGCACAGTGGCAAGGAAAAGTTCCCTAGAAAGACAAGAACCTAGGAAGAAACCTAGAGAGGAACCAGGTTCTGAGGGGTGGCCAGTCCTCTTCTGGCTGTGCCAGGTGGAGATTATAGGAGTACATGGCCACTAAGGCCAGATCGTTCTTCAAGATGTTAAAACGTTCATAGATGACCAGCAGGGTCAGATAATAATCAGTGGTTATAGAGGGTGCAACAGGTCAGTACATCAGGAGTAAATGTCAGTTGGCTTTTCATAGCTGAGTATTCAGAGGTCTAGACAGCAGGTGCAGGAGAGATAGAGAGAGAGAGAGAGAGAGAGTCGAAAATCCGCGGCCAGGTAGGACATCAAATGAATAGGTCATCAACAGCCGCAGGCAGAAAAGTTGAAACTGGAGCAGCATCATGACCAGGTGGACATAGGACAGCCAGGAGTCATCAGGCTAGGCAGTCTTGAGGCATGACCCTAGGGCTCAGGTACTCCGGGAGGAGAGGGAGAGAGAGAATTAGAGGGAGCATACTTAAATTACACCAGATATAAACAGACTGACCCTAGCCCCCCGGCACATAGACTATTGCAGCATAGATACTGGAGACTGAGGATATAACCCCACCCACTTTGCCAAAGCACAGCCCCCACATCACTAGAGGGATATCAACAGACCACCAACTTACTACCCTGAGACCAGGCTGAGTATAGCCCACAAAGATCTCCTCCACTGCATGAACCCGAGGGTGCGCAAAACGTCATGGAAGAGCACTAGTAAGCTAGTGACTCAGCCCCTGTAATAGGGTGAGAAGCAGAGAATCCCAGTGGAGAGAGGGGACATGCTACCTGGTCGCGGGTCTGCTGTTTTCGACTCTCTCTCTCTCCCGCACCTGTTGTCTCGACCTCTGAATGTTCGGCTATGAAAAGCCAACTGACATTTACTCCTGATGTGCTGACCTGTTACACCCTCTATAACCACTGATTATTATCTGACCCTGTTGGACATCTATGAATGTATGAACATCTTGAAGAACAATCTGGCCTTCATGGCCATGTACTCTAATAATCTCCACCCGGCACAGCCAGAGAAGACTGGCCACCCCTCAGAGCCTGGTTCCTCTCCGGCCAGGCAGTTTAAGAGTCATTTTGTGGTTCACGATAGTTCCAGTAAATAAGAAAGTTCATCCTCCTATCCGCACCTTTTGAATTTATTTAAATAATAATATAAAGAAAAAAATTGAGAAAAGGGAGAGGAGCTGAGAGGAGAGGAGAGGAGTGGAGAGGAGCAGAGAGGACAGGAGCGGAGAGGAGCGGAGAGGAGAGGAGCGGAGAGGAGCGGAGCGGAGAGGAGCTGAGAGGAGAGGAGCTGAGAGGAGAGGAGTGGAGTGGAGAGGAGCGGAGAGGAGTGGAGAGGAGAGGAGAGGAGCGGAGAGGAGTGGAGTGGAGAGGAGCGGAGAGGAGTGGAGAGGAGTGGAGTGGAGAGGAGCGGAGAGGAGAGGAGTGGAGAGGAGAGGAGAGGTGAGGAGAGGAACGGAGAGGAGAGGAGTGGAGTGGAGAGGAGCGGAGAGGAGTGGAGAGGAGTGGAGAGGAGAGGAGAGGAGAGGAAAGGAGCTGAGAGGAGAGGAGTGGAGTGGAGAGGAGCGGAGCAGAGAGGAGCGGAGAGGAGAGGAGAGGAGAGGAGAGGAAAGGAGCTGAGAGGAGCAGAGAGCAGCTGAGAGGAGCTGAGAGGAGCGGAGTGGTGAGGAGATGAGCTGAGAGGAGCTGAGAGGAGAGGAGCTGAGAGGAGAGGAGCGGAGAGAAGAGGAGCGGAGAGGAGAGGAGCGGAGAGGAGAGGAGCGGAGAGGAGAGGAGCGGAGAAGAGTGGAGAAGAGCGGAGAGGAGCTGAGAGGAGAGGAGCAGAGAGGAGCTGAGAGGAGAGGAGCGGAGATGAGAGGAGCGGAGAGGAGCGGAGAGGAGAGGAGCGGAGCGGAGAGGAGCTGAGAGGACAGGAGCGGAGAGGAGCGGAGAGGAGAGGACAGGAGCTGAGAGGACAGGAGCTGAGAGGAGCGGAGAGGAGCAGAGAGGAGCTGAGTGGAGCGGAGTGGAGCGGAGCGGAGAAGAGCAGAAAGGAGAGGTGCTGAGAGGAGAGGGGCTGAGAGGAGAGGAGAGGGGCTGAGAGGAGAAGAGAGGGGCTGAGAGGAGAGGAGAGGTGCTGACCAGAAAGGAGCGGAGATGAGAGGAGAGGAGTGGAGCGGAGAGGAGAGGAGCAGAGAGGAGCGGAGCAGAGAGGAGCGGAGAGGAGAGGTGCTGACCAGAAAGGAGCGGAGATGAGAGGAGAGGAGCTGAGAGGAGAGGAGCTGAGAGGAGCGGAGGGGAGCAGATTTCATCCTCCTCTCTTCACGCTTTTCACTGGGAAATAGTCATTAGAACAGAAGGGATCTTGTAGGGTATGATAGGTCAGTAGGCTTAGAACCAACATAATGTAGCCTGTTATAGAGCCAACATAATGTAGCCTGTTATAGAGCCAACATAATGTAACCTGTTATAGAGCCAACATAATGTAGCCTGTTATAGAGCCAACATAATGTAGCCTGTTATAGAGCCAACATAATGTAACCTGTTATAGAGCCAACATAATGTAACCTGTTATAGAGCCAACATAATGTAGCCTGTTATAGAGCCAACATAATGTAGCCTGTTATAGAGCCAACATAATGTAACCTGTTATAGAGCCAACATAATGTAACCTGTTATAGAGCCAACATAATGTAGCCTGTTATAGAGCCAACATAATGTAACCTGTTATAGAGCCAACATAATGTAGCCTGTATAGAGCCAACATAATGTAGCCTGTTATAGAGCCAACATAATGTAGCCTGTTATAGAGCCAACATAATGTAACCTGTTATAGAGCCAACATAATGTAACCTGTTATAGAGCCAACATAATGTAACCTGTTATAGAGCCAACATAATGTAGCCTGTTATAGAGCCAACATAATGTAGCCTGTTATAGAGCCAACATAATGTAGCCTGTTATAGAGCCAACATAATGTAGCCTGTTATAGAGCCAACATAATGTAGCCTGTTATAGAGCCAACATAATGTAACCTGTTATAGAGCCAACATAATGTAGCCTGTTATAGAGCCAACATAATGTAGCCTGTTATAGAGCCAACATAATGTAACCTGTTATAGAGCCAACATAATGTAACCTGTTATAGAGCCAACATAATGTAACCTGTTATAGAGCCAACATAATGTAGACCTGTTATAGAGCCAACATAATGTAGCCTGTTATAGAGCCAACATAATGTAGCCTGTTATAGAGCCAACATAATGTAACCTGTTATAGAGCCAACATAATGTAACCTGTTATAGAGCCAACATAATGTAACCTGTTATAGAGCCAACATAATGTAGCCTGTTATAGAGCCAACATAATGTAGCCTGTTATAGAGCCAACATAATGTAGCACCTGTTATAGAGCCAACATAATGTAACCTGTTATAGAGCCAACATAATGTAACCTGTTATAGAGCCAACATAATGTAGCCTGTTATAGAGCCAACATAATGTAGCCTGTTATAGAGCCAACATAATGTAACCTGTTATAGAGCCAACATAATGTAGCCTGTTATAGAGCCAACATAATGTAACCTGTTATAGAGCCAACATAATGTAGCCTGTTATAGAGCCAACATAATGTAGCCTGTTATAGAGCCAACATAATGTAACCTGTTATAGAGCCAACATAATGTAGCCTGTTATAGAGCCAACATAATGTAACCTGTTATAGAGCCAACATAATGTAACCTGTTATAGAGCCAACATAATGTAGCCTGTTATAGAGCCAACATAATGTAACCTGTTATAGAGCCAACATAATGTAGCCTGTTATAGAGCCAACATAATGTAACCTGTTATAGAACCAACACAATGTAGCCTGTTATAGAGCCAACATAATGTAGCCTGTTATAGAGCCAACATAATGTAGCCTGTTATAGAGCCAACATAATGTAGCCTGTTATAGAGCCAACATAATGTAACCTGTTATAGAGCCAACATAATGTAGCCTGTTATAGAGCCAACATAATGTAGCCTGTTATAGAGCCAACATAATGTAGCCTGTTATAGAGCCAACATAATGTAGCCTGTTATAGAGCCAACATAATGTAACCTGTTATAGAGCCAACATAATGTAGCCTGTTATAGAGCCAACATAATGTAACCTGTTATAGAGCCAACATAATGTAGCCTGTTATAGAGCCAACATAATGTAACCTGTTATAGAGCCAACATAATGTAGCCTGTTATAGAGCCAACATAATGTAGCCTGTTATAGAGCCAACATAATGTAACCTGACATAGAGCATGGTGTTTGCAACGCCAGGGTTGTGGGTTCGATTCCCACGGGGGGCCAGTACAAAAAAAAAAAAAAAAATGTACGAAATGTATGCATTCCCTACTGTAAGTCGCTCTGGATAAGAGCATCTGCTAAATGACTAAAATGTAAATGTAAACAATATGTAACCTGACATAGAGCCAACCTAATGTAACCTGACATAGTGGACTTCCCTTGATCATCATGACTCTCAGCTCCATGACATTACACATAACAGTCATTGGACGAAGGTGTTTTGTGTACTGGGGAAGTTTTGTTAAGGGCCCCGATGATTGGTCTAAACATTAACACGCATTGCATGCGGTAAGGTTTTGGAAGCATAAGGAACTTATCTTTCATGTCAGCTAGAAATAATTTCCAGAAAACGAAAGGTTACATTGATAAACACCTTTTTAAAGGATTATGGTTAGTGGCCATGTCCTCCATGTTACAGCGCGTGTTTACGGACGACAGACGGAAGACAGAGAGACCACCTGTGCTAATTAGCTATGTAGCCATGCTGAGAACACCTGAGTGTAATGGAAAAAAGGGCTGCCAGAAACAGGTTGTAAACTGAAACATACTGTCTGCTGCGACTGTGACGAAGATGATTAAAACTGTGTACAGTAAGTGTATATTTAACACAGTAAGTGTATATTTAACACAGTAAGTGTATATTTTCCATTTGTGAAATCATTTTTGATGTGATGTGAAAGTAAAGGACTTTATGTTTCTAGAAACCGTATCGCAATTTAGAATCGATTCACGGTTTCGATGGAGTATTTCTCTGTTTTTGGTTGCTAGATCCAGTCTACCTCTGAAAATATCAACTAAGTTCCTTATTAAGGTGTAACGGCAGGCTCTTTAAGAGTACATCTGAGGTAATAGTGGAATAGTCAAATCAGTCTTTGGCCGTCAAACTTCATTCAGTAGGCCACATAATAGTCTTCCTGAACAGAGGCGCTAACCTGCAGATCCGCTCTAGGTAGTCGGACAGAGTCTTACCGTTCTATCCATTGTCTTGTTTTTGAACACCAGGCACTTGGAGGCTGCTGATGCATTGCTCCGTTGTAGCCACCTGTCCAGTCCACATTGTTAGCTAAGTCTCCACCCACCCCCGAAAGCAGCTTGAATCAGAGTGGCTTTTTTCTTGTTTTTGAACACCAGGCATGTCTCGATAGCTGCGTGGACCAGTGTCTTTTCTGATGAGGTTGTTCTCTGCTAGGAATTCAGTGGCTTCAGACTTGAAGGAGATATTCCACTATCAGCTCCCTCATGTCTACCCCATGTCTACCCCATGTCTACCCCATGTCTACCCCAAGTCTACCCCAATCCCTGTTATCATGATCATTACTGCTAGTTCAGAGCAATCGTGACAGCCCTGATCGTTTGACCCTTTGACCGTTTGACCTTTTGACCCTGCCGTAGCTCTGCGTTGGGTTACACGTCAGAGACAGCTTGACATGGACCGACAGCGTTGTGCTGTATATGGATTATGGATATGCTCTTTCACATGATTGGACTCTGTGACATTTCTGACCCCACTGCGTCATCACACACACACACACACACACGCACACACACACACACACACACACACACACACACACACACACACACACACACACACACACACACACACACACACACACACACACACACACACACACACACACACACAAACACACAGTCTTGTATAATTAACCTTGTGTGGGGGGGGGGACACTCCCCATTCAGTCCCGTTCAAAATCCTATTTTCCCGAACATCTAAAACCTATCTCACACACACATGTATTATGAGTCACTTGGTATGATGTTGAAGTGGACTGGAGCCCATTGCTGATGTATTAAATAGCCTGAGCACCTGATCTGTTTGTGCTGAGTTGCCAAATCCATTTGGTAATGTATTATATAGCCTGAGAACCAAGGACAACTGAATGAATTACCACCGAACGTGTCTTCTACATTTAAAATCAGAGATGTGTGTGTGTGTTGGAGGGAGGGGGGCCTTATTCGATGTCCACATTATGGGCGTCAGGGAGCAGTTGTTGTTGGGGGGGGGGGTTAACTGCCATGGCTCAAGGGAAGAACAGCAGATTTTTCTACCTTGCTGGTAGAAAAATTATGGGATTTAAACCAGCGACCTTTTGGTTACTGGCCCAACGCTCTTAACCACTAGGCTACCTGCTGCCCAGATCTGTTTGTGCTGTCTTGGCAACTCCATCCAATGTCGCTGTCACGGTACAGCAATAGAGTTGGCAACTCAGCACAAACAGATCAGGGGGAGATTCTCAATTGTTTTTGATAACTCCTCCGTCCTCTCCTGGCCTCCTTTTGGAAAAAGTCAAAGTTAATTGAGTAAAGGAGGTGAGGAGAGGAAATGGGAAACAAAATGCGCTTTTATGAAATTAGACTCTCGTTGTTTACATGCGCGTCAGCAGACAAATGACTTTTTACAGGAATCCCCAAATACTTGTGTAAAGTGGTAAAAAGGCATTTAGTTAGCTGTGGTAGATATTTTATAGATAAAATGATAAGTAGCCTCATGTTTTTAAACATCTGCATGCTGATTTTTTTAAAAGGGGGTTGTGGCAGATATCAAAACCGTTCTGCGAAGGACTCAGGTAAAGATACACGTGACTATACTTGATGAAAGGAAGGGAAGACTCTGCCGTTCAGCTGCTAATGAATTGACACTCTCCTCAACCGCTCAAACACTTAACGGTTTTCGGGCCAGGGAGAAGAGAGGACGTAGGAGTTGAGGAGAGGACAGTCTTTCGCCCAAATGAGAATCTCCCAGAGACTCAAGCTGGTCATGTACAGTATGAATGATTCATGTGTTGATCTACATACATTTACAGAGCATCATGCTGTGATATTGTCTGCATCCCAACTGGCACCCTATTCCCTATGGGTCCTGGTCCCTATTCCCTATGGGTCCTGATCCCTATTCCCTCTGGGTCCTGGTCCCTATTCCCTATGTGTCCTGGTTCCTATTCCCTATGTGTCCTGATCCCTATTCCCTATAGGTCCAGGTCCCTATTCCCTGTTCTCTATGGGTCCTTGTCCCTATTCTCTATGGGTCCTGGTCCCTATTCCCTATTCCCTATAGGTCCAAGTCCCTATTCCCTGTTCTCTATGGGGCCTAGTTCCTATTCCCTATTCCCTCTGGGTCCTGGTCCCTATTCTCAATGGGTCCTGGTCCCTATTCTCTATTCTCAATGGGTCCTGGTCCCTATTCCATCTGGATTCTTGTCCTTATTTCCTATTCCATATGGGTCCTGGTCCCTATTCCATCTGGATTCTTGTCCTTATTTCCTATTCCATATGGATCCTGGTCCCTATTGGTCCTGGTCCCTATTCCCTATTGGTCCTGGTCCCTTTCTTTCTTTCTCTCTGTCTCTCTTTCTCGTTCTCTCGCTCTCCCTATTTCTCTCTCCCACCCTCTCTCTCTCTGAAGGACCATGTTACAGTGGACAAGGCCTTGGATAATAAAGGACCATGTTACAGTGGACAAGGCCTTGGATAATAAAGGACCATGTTACAGTGGACAAGGCCTTGGATAATAAAGGACCATGTTACAGTGGACAAGGCCTTGGATAATAAAGGAACATGTTATCATTTAGGACGTTACTGACGGTCTTATGCGACAGGAATGCGGTATGAGTGTCTAGTGAGTCTCTCGTCCCAAATGGCACCTTGTCCCTACAGGGCAGTGGGCCCTGGTGTCAAGTAGTGCACTGTAAAGGGAATAGGGTTCCATTTGGGACGGGGCCCGTGCTGGTTGGCTTTCTCCAGTGTTGTGTAGTAGGCAGAAGCAGTTGAAGCAGACCCAGACAGCTGAAAAGGGCACAGTCATCAGTGGAGGTTGAGATCCACAGGACGTGACAACACTTCATAATGCATAGGGGCCCACAGAGTCATTAACACGGGGGTCAGGTTGGCTCCACTACCACAGTCCTCAGTCACACATAGACAATACTGTTATCTCTCTCTCTCTCTCTGTCTCTCTCTCTCAATTTCAATGCAAGGGTTTTATTGGCATGGGAAACATATGTTAACTTTGCCAATGTAAGTGAAATGGATCATATTTATTGTTAATTTAACTTTTGTTTGTTAACAGTAAACATTACACACAAAAGTTCCAAAATAATAAAGACATTTCAAATGTCATATTATGTCTATATACAGTGTTGTAACGATGTGCAAATAGTTCAAGTACAAAAGACAATACTGTTATCTCTCTCTCTCTCTCTCTCGCGCTCTCTCTCTCTCGCTCTGTTTCTCTCTCTCTCTCTCTCTCTCTCTCTCTCTCTCTCTCTCGCTCTTTCTCTCTATAATGTTATATTACTATAATGGGGGATACGGTTTTCTGCTAACAATGTCTGAAGTACAGCGGTCGGCCTTGAACTTCGTGGCTGTACTGAGAGAGGACAGTCGTTCTCCCCTGGGTCCTAGAGTAGCCCCAGACCACAAACAATACACCAACCCTCACGCAGACATACACAAACACACACACACACACCCACACGCAGACATACACAAACACACACACACACACACCCACACGCAGACATACACAAACACACACACCAACCCTCACGCAGACAAACACAAACACACACACACACACACCCACATGCAGACATACACAAACACACACACCAACCCACACGCAGACAAACACAAACACACCGACCAACCCACACGCAGACAAACACAAACACACACACCAACCCACACGCAGACAAACACAAACACACACACACACCCACACCTAAACGTACACAAACGCACACACCAACCCACACGCAGACATACACAAACACAAACACATTGACATCATTCAGTGTGGCTACACTACACTGTCTTGACTCAAATCAAATCAAATTGTATTGGTCACATAGACATGGTTAGCAGATGTTATTGGTCACATAGACATGGTTAGCAGATGTTAATGGTCACATAGACATGGTTAGCAGATGTTAATGGTCACATAAACATGGTTAGCAGATGTTAATGGTCACATAAACATGGTTAGCAGATGTTAATGGTCACATAAACATGGTTAGCAGATGTAATTGGTCACATACACATGGTTAGCAGATGTTATTGGTCACATACACATGGTTAGCAGATGTTATTGGTCCATACACATGGTTAGCAGATGTTAATGGTCACATAAACATGGTTAACAGATGTTATTGGTCACATACACATGGTTAGCAGATGTTATTGGTCACATACACATGGTTAGCAGATGTTATTGGTCCATACACATGGTTAGCAGATGTTATTGGTCACATGGTTAGCAGATGTTATTGGTCCATACACATGGTTAGCAGATGTTATTGGTCACATACACATGGTTAGCCTCTCTAGGGTATGTGGGACGAAATCGTCCCACCTACTCAACAGCCAGTGGAATCCCGTGGCGCGTTATTCAAATACCTTAGAAATGCTATTACTTCCATTTCTCAAACATATGACTATTTTACACCATTTTAAAGACAAGACTCTCGTTAATCTAATCACACTGTCCGATTTCAAAAAGGCTTTACAACGAAAGCAAAACATTAGATTATGTCAGCAGAGTACCCAGTAGGAAATAATCAGACACCCATTTTTCAAGCTAGCATATAATGTCACATAAACCCAAACCACAGCTAAATGCAGCACTAACCTTTGATGATCTTCATCAGATGACAATCCTAGGACATTATGTTATACAATACATGCATGTTTTGTTCAATCAAGTTCATATTTACATAAAAAACAGCTTTTTACATTAGCATGTGATGTTCAGAACTAGCATACCCACCGCAAACTTCCGGTGAATTTACTAAATTACTCACGATAAACGTTCACAAAAAACATAACAATTATTTTAAGAATTATAGATACAGAACTCCTTTATGCAATCGCAATGTCCGATTTTAAAATAGCTTTTCGGCAAAAGCACATTTTGCAATATTCTGAGTAGATAGCCCAGCCATCACGGGCTAGCTATTTAGACACCCAGCAAGTTTAGCCTTCACCAAACTCCGATTTACTATTAGAAACATTTTATTACCTTTGCTGTTCTTCGTCAGAATGCACTCCCAGGACTTCTACTTCAATAACAAATGTTGGTTTGGTTCAAAATAATCCATAGTTATGTTCAAATATCCTCTGTTTTGTTCGTGCGTTCAAGACACTATCTGAAGGGTGATGAAGGGTGACGCGCCCGACGCGTTTCGTGACAAAAAAACTATATTCCATTACCGTACTTCGAAGCATGTCAACCGCTGTTTAAAATCAATTTTTATGCCATTTTTCTCGTAAAAAAGCGATAATATTCCGACCGGGAAACCCTGTTTTAGTTCAAAGACGAAAAAATAAAAACATGGTGTCGCCTCGTGCACGTGCCTCAGTCTCATTGTCCTCTGATCGACCACTATCCAAATGCGCTAATGTTTTTCAGCCAGGGCCTGCAAAGACATCATTCACCGGTTTGCCGCCTTCTGAGAGCCTATGGGAGCCGTAGGAAGTGTCACGTTACAGCAGAGATCCTCAGTTTTCAATAAAGAGAGTGTAGAAGCCCAAGAAATGGTCAGACAGGCCACTTCCTGTATGCAATCTTCTCAGGTTTTTGCCTGCCATATGAGTTCTGTTATACTCACAGACACCATTCAAACAGTTTTAGAAACTTTAGGGTGTTTTCTATCCAAAGCCAATAATTATATGCATATTCTAGTTTCTGGGCAGAAGTAATAAACAGATTAAATCGTGTACGTTTTTTATCCGGCCGTGCAAATACTGCCCCCTATTTCCAACAGGTTAGCAGATGTTATTGGTCACATGGTTAGCAGATGTTATTGGTCACATACACATGGTTAGCAGATGTTATTGGTCACATGGTTAGCAGATGTTATTGGTCACATACACATGGTTAGCAGATGTTATTGGTCACATAGACATGGTTAGCAGATGTTATTGGTCACGTGGATAGCAGATGTTATTGCGAGTGTAACGAAATGCTTATGCTTCTAGATCTGACAGTACAGATGTATCTAACAGGTAGTATCTAACAGGTAAAATCTAACAGGTAATATCTAACAGGTAGTATGTAACAGGTAGTATGTAACAGGTAATATGTAACAGATAATATGTAACAGGTAATATCTAACAGGTAGTATGTAACAGGTAGTATGTAACAGGTAATATGTAACAGGTAATATCTAACAGGTAGTATGTAACAGGTAGTATGTAACAGGTAATATGTAACAGGTAATATCTAACAGGTAGTATGTAACAGGTAGTATGTAACAGGTAGTATGTAACAGGTAGTATGTAACAGGTAATATCTAACAGGTAGTATGTAACAGGTAGTATCTAACAGGTAGTATCTAACAGGTGGTATGTAACAGGTAGTATGTAACAGGTAATATCTAACAGGTAGTATCTAACAGGTAATATCTAACAGGTAGTATCTAACAGGTAATATCTAACAGGTAATATCTAACAGGTAATATTAAACAGGTAATATCTAACAGGTAGTATCTAACAGGTAATATCTAACAGGTAGTATCTAACAGGTAGTATCTAACAGGTAATATCTAACAGGTAATATCTAACAGGTAATATCTAACAGGTAGTATCTAACAGGTAATATCTAACAGGTAATATCTAACAGGTAGTATCTAACAGGTAATATTAAACAGGTAATATCTAACAGGTAATATCTAACAGGTAATATTAAACAGATAATATCTAACAGGTAGTATCTAACAGGTAATATCTAACAGGTAATATCTAACAGGTAGTATCTAACAGGTAGTATCTAACAGGTAATATCTAACAGGTAATATCTAACAGGTAATATCTAACAGGTAATATCTAACAGGTAATATCTAGCAGGTAATATCTAACACGTAATATCTAACAGGTAATATCTAACAGGTAATATCTAACAGGTAATATCTAACAGGTAGTATCTAACAGGTAGTATCTAACAGGTAGTATCTAACAGGTAATATCTAACAGGTAATAAATAACAGGTAATATCTATCAGGTAATATCTAACAGGTAATATCTAACAGGTAATATCTAACAGGTAATATCTAACAGGTAATATCTAACAGGTAGTATGTAACAGGTACTATGTAACAGGTAGTATGTAACAGGTAATATGTAACAGGTAATATCTAACAGGTAGTATGTAACAGGTAATATCTAACAGGTAATATCTAACAGGTACTATCTAACAGGTAGTGTCTAACAGGTAATATCTAACAGGTAATATCTAACAGTAGTATGTAACAGGTAGTATCTAACAGGTAGTATCTAACAGGTAATATCTAACAGGTAATATCTAACAGGTAGTATGTAACAGGTAATATCTAACAGGTAGTATCTAACAGGTAATATCTAACAGGTAATATCTAACAGGTGGTATGTAACAGGTAGTATGTAACAGGTAATATCTAACAGGTAATATCTAACAGGTAATATCTAACAGGTAGTATGTAACAGGTAATATCTAACAGGTAGTATCTAACAGGTAGTATGTAACAGGTAGTATCTAACAGGTAGTATGTAACAGGTAGTATGTAACAGGTAGTATGTAACAGGTAATATGTAACAGGTAATATGTAACAGGTAGTATCTAACAGGTAGTATCTAACAGGTAGTATGTAACAGGTAGTATGTAACAGGTAGTATGTAACAGGTAGTATGTAACAGGTAATATCTAACAGGTAATATCTAACAGGTAATATCTAACAGGTAGTATCTAACAGGTAGTATCTAACAGGTAGTATCTAACAGGTAGTATCTAACAGGTAGTATCTAACAGGTAATATCTAACAGGTAATATCTAACAGGTAATATCTAACAGGTAATATCTAACAGGTAATATCTAACAGGTAATATCTAACAGGTAATATCTAACAGGTAATATCTAACAGGTAATATCTAACAGGTAGTATCTAACAGGTAATATCTAACAGGTAATATCTAATAGGTAATATCTAACAGGTAATATCTAACAGGTAATATCTAACAGGTAGCATCTAACAGGTAATATCTAACAGGTAATATCTAACAGGTAGTGTCTAACAGGTAATATCTAACAGGTAGTATCTAACAGGTAATATCTAACAGGTAATATCTAACAGGTAATATCTAACAGGTAGTATCTAACAGGTAATATCTAACAGGTAATATCTAATAGGTAATATCTAACAGGTAATATCTAACAGGTAATATCTAACAGGTAGTATCTAACAGGTAATATCTAACAGGTAATATCTAACAGGTAGTGTCTAAGAGGTAGTATGTAACAGGTAATATCTAACAGGTAATATCTAACAGGTAGTATCTAACAGGTAATATCTAACAGGTAATATCTAACAGGTAGTATGTAACAGGTAATATCTAACAGGTAATATCTAACAGGTACTATCTAACAGGTACTGTCTAACAGGTAATATCTAACAGGTAATATCTAACAGTAGTATGTAACAGGTAGTATCTAACAGGTAGTATCTAACAGGTAATATCTAACAGGTAATATCTAACAGGTAGTATGTAACAGGTAATATCTAACAGGTAGTATCTAACAGGTAATATCTAACAGGTAATATCTAACAGGTGGTATGTAACAGGTAGTATGTAACAGGTAATATCTAACAGGTAATATCTAACAGGTAGTATCTAACGGGTAATATCTAACAGGTAATATCTAACAGGTAATATCTAACAGGTAATATCTAACAGGTAGTATCTAACAGGTAATATCTAACAGGTAATATCTAATAGGTAATATCTAACAGGTAATATCTAACAGGTAATATCTAACAGGTAGCATCTAACAGGTAATATCTAACAGGTAATATCTAACAGGTAGTGTCTAACAGGTAATATCTTACAGGTAGTATCTAACAGGTAATATCTAACAGGTAATATCTAACAGGTAATATCTAACAGGTAGTATCTAACAGGTAATATCTAACAGGTAATATCTAATAGGTAATATCTAAAAGGTAATATCTAACAGGTAATATCTAACAGGTAGTATCTAACAGGTAATATCTAACAGGTAATATCTAACAGGTAGTGTCTAACAGGTAGTATGTAACAGGTAATATCTAACAGGTAATATCTAACAGGTAGTATCTAACAGGTAATATCTAACAGGTAATATCTAACAGGTAGTATGTAACAGGTAGTATCTAACAGGTAATATCTAACAGGTAGTATCTAACAGGTAATATCTAACAGGTAGTATGTAACAGGTAGTATCTAACAGGTAATATCTAACAGGTAGTATCTAACAGGTAATATCTAACAGGTAATATCTAACAGGTAGTATGTAACAGGTAGTATGTAACAGGTAGTATCTAACAGGTAGTATCTAACAGGTAGTATCTAACAGGTAATATCTAACAGGTAATATCTAACAGGTAATATCTAACAGGTAATATTAAACAGATAATATCTAACAGGTAGTATCTAACAGGTAATATCTAACAGGTAATATCTAACAGGTAGTATCTAACAGGTAGTATCTAACAGGTAATATCTAACAGGTAATATCTAACAGGTAATATCTAACAGGTAATATCTAACAGGTAATATCTAGCAGGTAATATCTAACACGTAATATCTAACAGGTAATATCTAACAGGTAATATCTAACAGGTAATATCTAACAGGTAGTATCTAACAGGTAGTATCTAACAGGTAGTATCTAACAGGTAATATCTAACAGGTAATAAATAACAGGTAATATCTATCAGGTAATATCTAACAGGTAATATCTAACAGGTAATATCTAACAGGTAATATCTAACAGGTAATATCTAACAGGTAGTATGTAACAGGTACTATGTAACAGGTAGTATGTAACAGGTAATATGTAACAGGTAATATCTAACAGGTAGTATGTAACAGGTAATATCTAACAGGTAATATCTAACAGGTACTATCTAACAGGTAGTGTCTAACAGGTAATATCTAACAGGTAATATCTAACAGTAGTATGTAACAGGTAGTATCTAACAGGTAGTATCTAACAGGTAATATCTAACAGGTAATATCTAACAGGTAGTATGTAACAGGTAATATCTAACAGGTAGTATCTAACAGGTAATATCTAACAGGTAATATCTAACAGGTGGTATGTAACAGGTAGTATGTAACAGGTAATATCTAACAGGTAATATCTAACAGGTAGTATGTAACAGGTAATATCTAACAGGTAGTATCTAACAGGTAGTATCTAACAGGTAGTATGTAACAGGTAGTATCTAACAGGTAGTATGTAACAGGTAGTATGTAACAGGTAGTATGTAACAGGTAATATGTAACAGGTAATATGTAACAGGTAGTATCTAACAGGTAGTATCTAACAGGTAGTATGTAACAGGTAGTATGTAACAGGTAGTATGTAACAGGTAGTATGTAACAGGTAATATCTAACAGGTAATATCTAACAGGTAATATCTAACAGGTAGTATCTAACAGGTAGTATCTAACAGGTAGTATCTAACAGGTAGTATCTAACAGGTAGTATCTAACAGGTAATATCTAACAGGTAATATCTAACAGGTAATATCTAACAGGTAATATCTAACAGGTAATATCTAACAGGTAATATCTAACAGGTAATATCTAACAGGTAATATCTAACAGGTAATATCTAACAGGTAGTATCTAACAGGTAATATCTAACAGGTAATGTCTAATAGGTAATATCTAACAGGTAATATCTAACAGGTAATATCTAACAGGTAGCATCTAACAGGTAATATCTAACAGGTAATATCTAACAGGTAGTGTCTAACAGGTAATATCTAACAGGTAGTATCTAACAGGTAATATCTAACAGGTAATATCTAACAGGTAGTATCTAACAGGTAATATCTAACAGGTAATATCTAATAGGTAATATCTAACAGGTAATATCTAACAGGTAATATCTAACAGGTAGTATCTAACAGGTAATATCTAACAGGTAATATCTAACAGGTAGTGTCTAAGAGGTAGTATGTAACAGGTAATATCTAACAGGTAATATCTAACAGGTAGTATCTAACAGGTAATATCTAACAGGTAATATCTAACAGGTAGTATGTAACAGGTAATATCTAACAGGTAATATCTAACAGGTACTATCTAACAGGTACTGTCTAACAGGTAATATCTAACAGGTAATATCTAACAGTAGTATGTAACAGGTAGTATCTAACAGGTAGTATCTAACAGGTAATATCTAACAGGTAATATCTAACAGGTAGTATGTAACAGGTAATATCTAACAGGTAGTATCTAACAGGTAATATCTAACAGGTAATATCTAACAGGTGGTATGTAACAGGTAGTATGTAACAGGTAATATCTAACAGGTAATATCTAACAGGTAGTATCTAACGGGTAATATCTAACAGGTAATATCTAACAGGTAATATCTAACAGGTAATATCTAACAGGTAGTATCTAACAGGTAATATCTAACAGGTAATATCTAATAGGTAATATCTAACAGGTAATATCTAACAGGTAATATCTAACAGGTAGCATCTAACAGGTAATATCTAACAGGTAATATCTAACAGGTAGTGTCTAACAGGTAATATCTTACAGGTAGTATCTAACAGGTAATATCTAACAGGTAATATCTAACAGGTAATATCTAACAGGTAGTATCTAACAGGTAATATCTAACAGGTAATATCTAATAGGTAATATCTAAAAGGTAATATCTAACAGGTAATATCTAACAGGTAGTATCTAACAGGTAATATCTAACAGGTAATATCTAACAGGTAGTGTCTAACAGGTAGTATGTAACAGGTAATATCTAACAGGTAATATCTAACAGGTAGTATCTAACAGGTAATATCTAACAGGTAATATCTAACAGGTAGTATGTAACAGGTAGTATCTAACAGGTAATATCTAACAGGTAGTATCTAACAGGTAATATCTAACAGGTAGTATGTAACAGGTAGTATCTAACAGGTAATATCTAACAGGTAGTATCTAACAGGTAATATCTAACAGGTAATATCTAACAGGTAGTATGTAACAGGTAGTATGTAACAGGTAGTATCTAACAGGTAGTATCTAACAGGTAGTATCTAACAGGTAATATCTAACAGGTAATATCTAACAGGTAGTATGTAACAGGTAGTATTTAACAGGTAGTATCTAACAGGTAGTATCTAACAGGTAGTATCTAACAGGTAATATCTAACAGGTAATATCTAACAGGTAGTATGTAACAGGTAGTATCTAACAGGTAATATCTAACAGGTAGTATGTAACAGGTAGTATGTAACAGGTAGTATCTAACAGGTAATATCTAACAGGTAGTATCTAACAGGTAGTATGTAACAGATAGTATCTAACAGGTAATATCTAACAGGTAATATCTAACAGGTAGTATGTAACAGGTAATATCTAACAGGTAGTATCTAACAGGTAATATCTAACAGGTAATATCTAACAGGTAGTATCTAACAGGTAGTATGTAACAGGTAGTATGTAACAGGTAGTATGCAACAGGTAGTATCTAACAGGTAGTATCTAACAGGTAATATCTAACAGGTAGTATGTAACAGGTAATATCTAACAGGTTATATCTAACAGGTAATATCTAACAGCTAGTATCTAACAGGTAGTATCTAACAGGTAGTATCTAACAGGTAATATCTAACAGGTAATATCTAACAGGTGGTATGTAACAGGTAGTATGTAACAGGTAGTATCTAACAGGTAATATCTAACAGGTAATATCTAACAGGTAGTATGTAACAGGTAATATCTAACAGGTAATATCTAACAGGTAATATCTAACAGGTAGTATCTAACAGGTAGTATCTAACAGGTAATATCTAACAGGTAATATCTAACAGGTAGTATGTAACAGGTAGTATCTAACAGGTAATATCTAACAGGTAGTATGTAACAGGTAGTATGTAACAGGTAGTATCTAACAGGTAATATCTAACAGGTAGTATCTAACAGGTAGTATGTAACAGATAGTATCTAACAGGTAATATCTAACAGGTAATATCTAACAGGTAGTATGTAACAGGTAATATCTAACAGGTAGTATCTAACAGGTAATATCTAACAGGTAATATCTAACAGGTAGTATCTAACAGGTAGTATGTAACAGGTAGTATCTAACAGGTAGTATGCAACAGGTAGTATCTAACAGGTAGTATCTAACAGGTAATATCTAACAGGTAGTATGTAACAGGTAATATCTAACAGGTAATATCTAACAGGTAATATCTAACAGCTAGTATCTAACAGGTAGTATCTAACAGATAGTATCTAACAGGTAATATCTAACAGGTAATATCTAACAGGTGGTATGTAACAGGTAGTATGTAACAGGTAGTATCTAACAGGTAATATCTAACAGTTAATATCTAACAGGTAGTATGTAACAGGTAATATCTAACAGGTAATATCTAACAGGTAATATCTAACAGGTAGTATCTAACAGGTAGTATCTAACAGGTAGTACCCCTCACCCCTCTCACAGCATGGCTGTAACTGATGGAACCTACAGTGTGACTGACCCCTCCCTGACCCCTGGAATCTCTCTCTGACATATTATCAATAGATATGTGAATCTTGTTATACCCTTTTACTCCCTTTAGTGTTGCTAGCTTTTAGATGTATATCGTAATGTCTTTTCAAATCCCATTGGAAACACAAATAGCCTTGTTTTTGAAAACCCACTTTTCAGTAAGGACATTAACTGAGGAGAACAAAAGCTCTTGGGGTCCTTATGTCTCCATTCAACCAGCCCCAGGGAGCAACAACAAACAACAGCTCTGCTATTCACCCGTCTAATTCAATCTGTTTTATAAGCACATCAGGAATCAGCTGTGTGTGTGTGTGTGTGTGTGTGTGTGTGTGTGTGTGTGTGTGTGTGTGTGTGTGTGTGTGTGTGTGTGTGTGTGTGTGTGTGTGTGTGTGTGTGTGTGTGTGCTTTAAGAACACACTCTGTTGATCCATTGTATTAGAGTGGTTCCGGAGGGGAAACTGATCGATAAGAAACCCTTCTACTCTCTGAGGGAAGAAAGGATGTCAGGGGATAAAAATAACCTATTTTCCACAAGACGCCCCTTTAAGAAAGGATGTCAGGGGACATAATAACCACTCTTCAACAAGACGCCCCTTTAAGAAAGGATGTCAGGGGACATACTAACCACTCTTCCACAAGACACCGCATTACAGGAAAGCTTGGGCATAGCTGTCTTTGTTATTTGTCTTTTTGCAAATAACAAATAAATGAATCAAAGAAGCTGCTGAATTAATATTATGTGAAAAGCATTCAGAATGCTTGGTTTCATAAACGCTAACAGCTAAATGCTAACAGCTAAACGCTAACAGCTAAACGCTAACAGCTAAACGCTAACCCCTAAACTCTAACAGCTAAACGCTAACAGCTAAACGCTAACCCCTAAACGCTAACAGCTAAATGCTAACAGCTAATCGACAGGAACGGTTGGAAGATGATGTTCCATCTCTTTAGTGTGTTCTCTTATCTCTATAATGTGTTCCTATGATATTTGGGCTGTGGCAGCGGTTTTTCAGACAGTTATTGTCATGCAAATGAATGCCGGTCTCATGGTAATTGACCGTTAGTAAACATAAATGCTTTTAGCATCTCCAGTCCTCCATGCATAGAAGCCGAATACAAGCCACTGATGCTTGCCTTTTGGAACATCTACATTTAATAAATCAGTTCAATATACAACATCACAATAAATCCATTATTTATTTTAGTCAGGTCTAAAGAAACATTATCATATGAATAAAATGTATTTCAGAAGAACAGAATACAAGTTGGCCTACTAAATGTTATCTGGCTATGCGTTATGCCAAAGGCTGTTGGCTTATTCATTTAGCAGACAAGATATGCTTATAAATCCCATGCCATTATTTTATATTTTATGATATTATAGTAAGAAGAATATAATTGAACTTAGCTGAGTAAAATAGCAAGGATATTTTTCCCATTCCAGAGCGAGTGCGGATATGAAGTGCCTATGTTGAGCGTAAAAGTGATCATTTGAAACAGGTCCCATATGTTAGATTTAGAGTTTTTTTTAGATGTGAAATGATATAAACCTTCGAATCTGTTAGAAATCAGAACATACAGCACCTTTGGAAAGTATTCAGACCCCTTGACTTTTTTTACACTTTTGTTTACATTACAGCCTTATTCTAAAATGGATTAAATAAAATAAAATCCTGAGCAATCTACACACAATACCTCGTAATGACAAAGCAAAACTGTTTTATTTTTAAATTTTTGCAAATGTATTAAAAATGTTAAACAGAAATACCTTATTTACGTAAGTATTCAGACCCTTTGCAAGGAGACTTAAAAATTGAGCTCAGGTGTATCCTGTTTCCATTGATCATCCTTGAGATGTTTCTTGTCAGGATTGATGGAAATATGAATGGAACAAAGTACAGAGAGATCCTTAATGAAAACCTGCTACAGAGAGCTCAGGACCTCAGACTGGGGTGAAGGTTCACCTTCCAACAAGACAATGACCCTAAGCACACAGCCAAGACAACGCAGGAGTGGCTTCAGGACAAGTCTCTGAATTGTCCTTGAGTGGCCCATCCAGAGCTCGGACTTGAACCTGATTGAACATCTCTGGAGAGACCTGAAAATAGCTGTGCAGCAACGCTCCCCATCCAACCTGACAGATCTTGAACACATCTGCAGAGAAGAATGGGTGAAACTCCCCAAATACAGGTCTGCCAAGCTTGTAGCATCATACCCAAATAAGACTCAAGGCTGTAATCGCTGCCAAAGGTGCTTCAACAAAGTAATGAGTAAAGGGTCTGAATACTTATGTAAATGTGATATTTCTGTTTTTTTATTTGTAATACATTTGAAAATATTTATAAAAAACAGTTTTTGCTTTGTCAATATGGGGTATTGCGTATAGATCGTTGAGGGGGAAAAAACTATTGAATCATTTTTATAATAAAGCTGTAATGTAAAAAACGTTAAAACATTTTTTTTTAAAGTCAAGTGGTCTGAATACTTTCCAAAGTCACTGTATATAATATGCTGCATGGACTATAGTCTATAGATGATTTGAGAATGTCGCAAAAAAGAAAAGCTTGTGCTTTGTTCCTTGTCTCAGGCTGCACAGCTGTTCAATCATATTTTCACCCATCACGCTAATCTCAATTTTATCTTTACTAAATATGTCCAATTAGTTTAAATAGAATGGCCCTTTATGAAATGGGCAGGAACAGGGGCAGGGGGAAAATACACGTCACCTGTATACATTCAAATAGCGAATGGAGGTATGTCACTGCAGATTATGGGCACCATGGGCAGGTGATGTGATTTATCACAGTAGCAGGCAGCAGCAATCTAAATGATGAGACCAAAAATATGCGAGGAAAAGTGATCGGGTGAAATGATGAAGCAAGTGGACAGAGAAATACACCTTCACTCTATCCAATCAGAGCAGCAGTATCAAAGTACAGCGCCGCTTTCCCGCCAGTTCGTTTTCCCATCATGCTCGGGTTATTTCACTCCACCAATCAGCCTCTGTTTGAGCAGCATGCAGGGTTATCCTACTTGGGCTATTTCACTCCACCAATCAGCATCTGTTTGAGCAGCATGCAGGGTTATCCTACTTGGGCTATTTCACTCCACCAATCAGCATCTGTTTGAGCAGCATGCAGGATAGGCCACTCGGGTTATTTCACTCCACCAATCAGCCTCTCGCTAGGAGACAGGTGATATTCCCGTCCCAAACTCTGCATGCCATGGACTCTCCTACCCTCTTCCTGTAGCTACCCAATACTTAATTTGGGAAACCAAGTAAAATCTGTTCGGGGGTCATCGATAGTAACATGTTTTCACAATTAAACATATTTCATTCAACTGTTGACAGTCACATCTCTCTGAACACTTGAGAAAGGAGGAGAGAGGAGGAGATGAACAATACAAATTCGTTATAATTTTAGGCTAGCTCTGTAAACTCCCCTGCACTCGCAATGCATGGCCTAGGGTCATTTTTTTTTAAATGTTGTTCTGCCATGCGTAATATGCAGTATTGGTAGACTATGTGTTGTATAAAGGCAGAATCATTATGTAATTCAGGTGTTTTCGGGCTTGGGCTCATATATAGGCCTAGGTTTTAATATGCGTATGGGGGTTTTGAATTAGTTATCACCTTAGGAAGCGTTGTCCATATCGTTGTTAGGCATTTAAACAACAACCATATTTTACACTCAGTTTCCACCTTGTTGTTGAACTTCTTCAAATTGATCATCACATTGAGGTGAGTTTTAAAAAGCATTAAAACTGTTTTGATGATAGGTGTTTTTTGATGTGATTTTCGATCGCATTTGCATTGATGTCAGAGAGGGACAGTTATAGCCCTGAGCACCAGGCCGTTAGCCATCAGGTCGTTAGCGAGTTGGCTACGGCCAACGCAAATCCAGAGCGCATGAAAGGAGATTACCGTGACTCAACTGTCACGTGGAATTTTACTGCGGTCGTGACTCACGGAATGCCTTTGTGGCGATAGTAGATAATATGTCACGCAACAGCCACTATTCATGTGTCAACCAGGAAAATGATCTAGAACTGTAACAGTCCCCTGCTCCAACCTCTGTATGTATGTAACAGGCCCCTATTCCAACCTTTATATGTATGTAACAGTCCCCTGCTCCAACCTCTGTATGCATGTAACAGTCCCCTGCTCCAACCTCTATATGTATGTAACAGTCCCCTGCTCCAACCTTTATATGTATGTAACAGTCCCCTGCTCCAACCTCTGTATGTATGTAACAGTCCCCTGCTCCAACCTCTGTATGTATGTAACAGTCCCCTGCTCCAACCTCTGTATGTAACAGTCCCCTGCTCCAAGCTCTGTATGCATGTAACAGTCCCCTGCTCCAACCTCTGTATTTATGTAACAGTCCCCTGCTCTAACCTCTGTATGTATGTAACAGTCCCCTGCTCTAACCTCTGTATGTATGTAACAGTCCCCTGCTCTAACCTCTGTATGTATGTAACAGTCCCCTGCTCTAACCTCTGTATGTATGTAACAGTCCCCTGCTCCAACCTCTGTATGTATGTAACAGTCCCCTGCTCCAACCTCTGTATGTATGTAACAGTCCCCTGCTCCAACCTCTGTATGTATGTAACAGTCCCCTGCTCCAACCTCTGTATGTATGTAACAGTCCCCTGCTCCAACCTCTGTATGTATGTAACAGTCCCCTGCTCTAACCTCTGTATGTATGTAACAGTCCCCTGCTCCAACCTCTGTATGTATGTAACAGTCCCCTGCTCCAACCTCTGTATGTAACAGTCCCCTGCTCTAACCTCTGTATGTATGTAACAGTCCCCTGCTCCAACCTCTGTATGTATGTAACAGTCCCCTGCTCCAACCTCTGTATGTATGTAACAGTCCCCTGCTCCAACCTCTGTATGTATGTAACAGTCCCCTGCTCCAACCTCTGTATGTATGTAACAGTACCCTGCTCCAACCTCTGTATGTATGTAACAGTCCCCTGCTCCAACCTCTGTATGTATGTAACAGTCCCCTGCTCCAACCTCTGTATGTATGTAACAGTCCCCTGCTCCAACCTCTATATGTATGTAACAGTCCCCTGCTCCAACCTCTGTATGTATGTAACAGTCCCCTGCTCCAACCTCTGTATGTATGTAACAGTCCCCTGCTCCAACCTCTATATGTATGTAACAGTCCCCTGCTCCAACCTCTGTATGTATGTAACAGTCCCCTGCTCCAACCTCTGTATGTATGTAACAGTCCCCTGCTCCAACCTCTATATGTATGTAACAGTCCCCTGCTCCAACCTCTGTGTGTATGTAACAGTCCCCTGCTCTAACCTCTGTATGTATGTAACAGTCCCCTGCTCCAACCTCTGTATGTATGTAACAGTCACCTGCTCCAACCTCTGTATGTATGTAACAGTCCCCTGCTCCAACCTCTGTATGTATGTAACAGTCCCCTGCTCTAACCTCTGTATGTATGTAACAGTCCCCTGCTCGAACCTCTGTATGTATGTAACAGTCCCCTGCTCTAACCTCTGTATGTATGTAACAGTCCCCTGCTCCAACCTCTGTATGTATGTAACAGTCCCCTGCTCCAACCTCTGTATGTATGTAACAGTCCCCTGCTCCAACCTCTGTATGTATGTAACAGTCCCCTGCTCCAACCTCTGTGTGTATGTAACAGTCCCCTGCTCTAACCTCTGTATGTATGTAACAGTCCCCTGCTCCAACCTCTGTATGTATGTAACAGTCCCCTGCTCCAACCTCTGTATGTACGTAACAGTCCCCTGCTCCAACCTCTGTATGTATGTAACAGTCCCCTGCTCCAACCTCTGTGTGTATGTAACAGTCCCCTGCTCCAACCTCTGTATGTATGTAACAGTCCCCTGCTCCAACCTCTGTATGTATGTAACAGTCCCCTGCTCCAACCTCTGTATGTAAGTAACAGTCCCCTGCTCCAACCTCTATATGTATGTAACAGTCCCCTGCTCCAACCTCTGTATGTATGTAACAGTCCCCTGCTCCAACCTCTGTATGTATGTAACAGTCCCCTGCTCCAACCTCTGTATGTATGTAACAGTCCCTGCTCCAACCTCTGTATGTATGTAACAGTCCCCTGCTCCAACCTCTATATGTATGTAACAGTCCCCTGCTCCAACCTCTGTATGTATGTAACAGTCCCCTGCTCCAACCTCTGTATGTATGTAACAGTCCCCTGCTCCAACCTCTGTATGTATGTAACAGTCCCCTGCTCCAACCTCTGTATGTATGTAACAGTCCCCTGCCCCAACCTCTGTATGTATGTAACAGTCCCCTGCTCCAACCTCTGTGTGTATGTAACAGTCCCCTGCCCCAACCTCTGTATGTATGTAACAGTCCCCTGCTCCAACCTCTGTGTGTATGTAACAGTCCCCTGCTCCAACCTCTGTATGTATGTAACAGTCCCCTGCTCCAACCTCTGTGTGTATGTAACAGTCCCCTGCTCCAACCTCTGTATGTATGTAACAGTCCCCTGCTCCAACCTCTGTATGTATGTAACAGTCCCCTGCTCCAACCTCTGTATGTATGTAACAGTCCCCTGCTCCAACCTCTGTATGTATGTAACAGCCCCCTGCTCCAACCTCTGTATGTATGTAACAGTCCCCTGCTCCAACCTCTGTATGTATGTAACAGTCCCCTGCTCCAACCTCTGTATGTATGTAACAGTCCCCTGCTCCAACCTCTGTATGTATGTAACAGTCCCCTGCTCCAACCTCTGTATGTAACAGTCCCCTGCTCCAACCTCTGTATGCATGTAACAGTCCCTGCTCCAACCTCTGTATTTATGTAACAGTCCCCTGCTCTAACCTCTGTATGTATGTAACAGTCCCCTGCTCTAACCTCTGTATGTATGTAACAGTCCCCTGCTCTAACCTCTGTATGTATGTAACAGTCCCCTGCTCTAACCTCTGTATGTATGTAACAGTCCCCTGCTCCAACCTCTGTATGTATGTAACAGTCCCCTGCTCTAACCTCTGTATGTATGTAACAGTCCCCTGCTCCAACCTCTGTATGTATGTAACAGTCCCCTGCTCCAACCTCTGTATGTAACAGTCCCCTGCTCTAACCTCTGTATGTATGTAACAGTCCCCTGCTCCAACCTCTGTATGTATGTAACAGTCCCCTGCTCCAACCTCTGTATGTATGTAACAGTCCCCTGCTCCAACCTCTGTATGTATGTAACAGTCCCCTGCTCCAACCTCTGTATGTATGTAACAGTACCCTGCTCCAACCTCTGTATGTATGTAACAGTCCCCTGCTCCAACCTCTGTATGTATGTAACAGTCCCCTGCTCCAACCTCTGTATGTATGTAACAGTCCCCTGCTCCAACCTCTATATGTATGTAACAGTCCCCTGCTCCAACCTCTGTATGTATGTAACAGTCCCCTGCTCCAACCTCTGTATGTATGTAACAGTCCCCTGCTCCAACCTCTATATGTATGTAACAGTCCCCTGCTCCAACCTCTGTATGTATGTAACAGTCCCCTGCTCCAACCTCTGTATGTATGTAACAGTACCCTGCTCCAACCTCTATATGTATGTAACAGTCCCCTGCTCCAACCTCTGTGTGTATGTAACAGTCCCCTGCTCTAACCTCTGTATGTATGTAACAGTCCCCTGCTCCAACCTCTATATGTATGTAACAGTCCCCTGCTCCAACCTCTGTATGTATGTAACAGTCCCCTGCTCCAACCTATTTGAAAGCCTGGTTTTCTATCCCTTTACAGGGATAATAACACAGATTTTCACCATTTGCATCTCCCTTTAGAAGTTGATTATACACTGACTGTACAAAACATTAAGAACACCTGCTCTTTCCATGACATAGGCTGACCAGGTGAATCCGGGTTGAAAGCTATATATCCTTTATTGAATCCACTTCAATCAGTGTAGATGAAAGGGTAGGATGACATGTTAAAGAAGGATTTTTAAGCCTTGAGACAATTGGAAATATGGAGTGTGTGTATGTGTGCCATTCAGAGTGTGAATGGGCCAGACAAAATATTTAAGTGCCTTTGAACGGAGTATGGTAGTAGGTGATGACAGGCACACCCGTTTGGAGTGTGTCAAGAACTGCAACGCTGCTGGGTTTTTCACGCTCAACAGTTTCCCGTGAGTATCAAGAATGGTCCATCCAGCCAAAAGCAGGCCAGTGGTCAAAAACGGGTAATATTGATGAAAAGGAACAAAGGAGACCGACACAATAATTATGCAGAGCAATATGCAAATATAATTTTTTTTCTTTCTCAGCAGTATAATGCCCCATGCCACAAGGCTAGGATTGTCCAGGAACGGTTCCACGAACATGACAGTGAATGTCACCATGATCTCAATCCAATTGAGCATCTGTGGGATGAGATGGAACGAGCTATTCGGAGTAGAGATTCACTACCAGCCAACTTGACACAACTGTGGGGAAGCATTGGAGTCAACATGGGGCCAGCATCCCTGTGGAACGCTTTCGACACCTTGTAGAGTCCATGTCCTGATATTAAGAAGCTGTTCCTAATGTTTTGTACACTCAAGTGTTTATTCACCATATGACCTTGTGTTCCACTCTAAGCAAGTTAATGGATTCCTTCTTTAGTTTAGTAACTATGCATTGACATAAACTAGTGGGGTTCACATAGCTTCTGCTTGTATGACTGTAAAGCATGCCAGTTGAAGTGAGCTGTTTGGCCTCCGGCCTTTTCAGGTAAACTCTTAACTTAACTCTTATCCTCTTTGGTAAACATATAAAAGGGAACTTTATAATCTTGGTTCCTGTATTACTCTGTGAGTCTGTTTCCATCTCTGCTGTTTACCAATAACCTACATTCTATCTTTCCCCTGAAGAGTTTGACAGTTGAAGTGATTGACTAGGCTGACCTCCTCAGCCTCTACCTTACCTCTACTGCTCTGTAAGTCCGTTTTTTTCCACCCTCTGCTCCACAGTCGTTGACGAGAACCTAAACTCTAGCTTATCTCCTGTACAGCTGCTATACAATTCAAGTTACCAGTCTGGTCTCTGCAGTCTTTACCCCTCTACTGCTCCCAGAGGCTGTTTCCCTCTCTGAGGTCATTGCCAACAACCTAAATCAGAGACAGTTGAAGTGATCCCCTTGGCTTTCACTGTATTGCTCTGTGAAGCTGATTCTCCAAGAAGTCCTTCACTGTTCCTCAATGTATTCTCTGTCTTTATTATCTGTTTAGTTTCTGTCTGTTTTTCTAAGTGACTGTGAGAGATCCCCCCCGCAGTTTTCCAGTTACATTTCCATCATGTTGTCATCAGCTCAGCTCCGGCTCCGGCCCGTAACCGCTGCCTCTCCTCTCCTCTCCTCTCCTCTCCTCTCCTCTCCTCTCCTCTCCTCTCCTCTCCTCTCCTCTCCTCTCCTCTCCTCTCCTCTCCTCTCCTCCCCTCTCCTCCCCTCTCCTCTCCTCTCCTCTCCTCTCCCGCCTTATTGATTCAATCACCCGGGCCGGATCGTTACAAGCCGACAGCGGGCTGAATATGGGCCGTGGCAGGTTGCTGAGAAGTTTGGCCTGAGAGGTAAACAGCAAATTGGCAAGTGTTGATTTTTCAAAAACATTTCTAGTGTTGAATCAGGAGCTAAATTAACTCTGTAAGAGTGAAATTAACACTTAGTGGTGTAAAAGAACCACAAGTGTTGGTGTTAATAACCAGATTTAATATCTATGTTTTTTTTATTAAATGTTTGATTAATTAATGAATCTTATGCTAAATAAAGATACCTTAAATAACATACCTTTTTCTAAACTAATCCAAGTAACCAGTTTACTGAAATTGTTGTTTTTGGTTTAATGGTTTAAGTAGTCAAGTTTCCTAACCATGACAGTCATTCTGAATGCAGGTTGTGATAAAATATTCAAACCGTTGGTTATCCTAACTCTGACTCTATTCCTAACGGAATTAAAAATCACTTTGCAAGCCAGCATAATGTGACTTGCAGGCCTGATGTGGCCTGTAAACCAGGAGTTTCCTAACACCACCGTGTTAAGGTTAAACTAGGCCATCAAAGTAAGGCCTTATGATATATGTAATGTATTATCATAAAGCACATTTTAATGATAACATTCGCCATGTCTCTGTCACTAACTAATACAGTAATGGGTGGTAACTCTACAATTCACTCGAAAAGAAAAGGCACCATGGGAAATATGCAAATGATGCTTTACACCATACAGTGTTAAAACAATACCCAAAATGACTTGCTGTAACAGTTTTTTTGTTAAACACTAATAGGCGTTAAGTCTAGATTAACACTAGTGTTGAATAGAAATAACACTGTGAGTGTTAATTACCAGTAACACTGGCAAGTGTAATGCTGTGTCCATTTTTTAAACTACAAAGTGTTACATTAACTCTCATAATAACATCAAATCAAATTTTATTTGTCACATACACATGGTTAGCAGATGTTAATGCGAGTGTAGCGAAATCATCACAGTACTTTTTACACTCTTTAGAGTGGGACCATATGTACTCTGAGATAGTGTTAAAGGTGTCTCTTTAAGCTTTGATTTAACACTACAAAATCTATTGTGTATTATTTTCAGCGGGGGGACTTGCGCCAACTTCTTGACAAATCCTTTCACTGGGCTCCGTCATGGTGGCCCTTTCTGTTGTCCATCCCAAAAGCTTGTAACTGCCCTGGTGATTGAGCAGGGAAAATGTTTTCCTGGATGGGAGAGAGATTTTAATCACTGCTCAGACTCAGAGCCAGGCAGACAGGACAAGATGACCGGAGGAGTGTTTGCACACTAGCTGGCAGCTCCTCTGATTGCATTTGACGTTTGAGGATGAAGGGCGAAAGGGTCCTCCTGGTCATGCAGAATACACACAGACACACAGACAGGCAGCACACAGACAGGCAGCACACAGACAGACAGGCAGCATACAGACAGGCAACACACAGACAGGCAACACACAAACAGGCAACACAGATATCATCACCTTGCTCTATTTGATTTGCTTAGTTATCTTCTTACTTATCCTCCTAGTTATCCTCCTAGTTATCCTCCTAGTTATCCTCCTAGTTAACCTATTAGTTATCCTCCTAGTTATCCTCCTAGTTATCCCCCTAGTTATCCCCCTAGTTATCCCCCTAGTTATCCTCCTAGTTATCCTCTTAGTTATCCTCATAGTTATCCTCTTAGTTATCCTCCTAGTTATCCTAGTTATCCTCCTAGTTATCCTCATAGTTATCCTCTTAGTTATCCTCCTAGTTATCCTCTTAGTTATCCTCCTAGTTATCCTAGTTATCCTCCTAGTTATCCTCCTAGTTATCCTAGTTATCCTCCTAGTTATCCTAGTTATCCTCCTAGTTATCCTAGTTGTCCTCCTAGTTATCCCCCTAGTTATCCTCCTAGTTATCCTCCTAGTTATCCTCCTAGTTATCCTAGTTATCCTCCTAGTTATCCTCCTAGTTATCCCCCTAGTTATCCCCCTAGTTATCCCCCTAGTTATCCTCCTAGTTATCCTCTTAGTTATCCTCATAGTTATCCTCATAGTTATCCTCTTAGTTATCCTCCTAGTTATCCTAGTTATCCTCCTAGTTATCCTCATAGTTATCCTCCTAGTTATCCTCTTAGTTATCCTCCTAGTTATCCTAGTTATCCTCCTAGTTATCCTCCTAGTTATCCTAGTTATCCTCCTAGTTATCCTAGTTATCCTCCTAGTTATCCTCCTAGTTATCCTCCTAGTTATCCTCTTAGTTATCCTCCTAGTTATCCTCCTAGTTATCCTCCTAGTTATCCTCTTAGTTATCCTCCTAGTTATCCTCCTAGTTATCATAGTTATCCTCCTAGTTATCCTCCTAGTTATCCTAGTTATCCTCCTAGTTATCCTCCTAGTTATCCTCCTAGTTATCCTAGTTATCCTCCTAGTTATCCTCCTAGTTATCCTCTTAGTTATCCTCCTAGTTATCCTAGTTATCCTCCTAGTTATCCTCCTAGTTATCCTAGTTATCCTCCTAGTTATCCTCCTAGTTATCCTCCTAGTTATCCTAGTTATCCTCCTAGTTATCCTCATAGTTATCTTAGTAATCCTCCTAGTTATCCCCCTAGTTATCTTAGTTATCCTCTTAGTTATCCTCCTAGTTATCCTCCTAGTTATCCTCCTAGTTATCCTCTTAGTTATCTTAGTTATCCTCTTAGTTATCCTCCTAGTTATCCTCTTAGTTATCCTCTTAGTTATCCTCCTAGTTATCCTCTTAGTTATCCTCTTAGTTATCCTCCTAGTTATCCTCTTAGTTATCTTAGTTATCCTCTTAGTTATCCTCTTAGTTATCCTCTTAGTTATCCTCCTAGTTATCCTCTTAGTTATCCTCCTAGTTATCCTCTTAGTTATCCTCCTAGTTATCCTCTTAGTAATCCTCCTAGTTATCCCCCTAGTTATCTTAGTTATCCTCTTAGTTATCCTCCTAGTTATCCTCTTAGTTATCCTCTTAGTTATCCTCCTAGTTATCCTCTTAGTTATCTTAGTTATCCTCTTAGTTATCCTCTTAGTTATCCTCTTAGTTATCCTCTTAGTTATCCTCTTAGTTATCCTCATAGTTATCCTCATAGTTATCCTCCTAGTTATCCTCTTAGTTATCCTAGTTATCCTCTTAGTTATCCTCCTAGTTATCCTCTTAGTTATCCTCATAGTTATCCTCCTAGTTATCCTCCTAGTTATCCTCTTAGTTATCCTCCTAGTTATCCTCATAGTTATCCTCCTAGTTATCTTAGTTATCCTCCTAGTTATCCTCATAGTTATCCTCCTAGTTATCCTCTTAGTTATCCTCTTAGTTATCCTCTTAGTTATCCCCCTAGTTATCTTAGTTATCCTCTTAGTTATCCTCTGAAATCTAGAGAATGAGAAGTGAATAAATCTGACATTTCTCCTATTGAAATGAAGAATGATGTTGACGTGCACATATGAGAATAAGAGAAAATATCAACATCAATGCTTCCTTTCTGCATTAAACTCCAGTCGTCTTCAAAATGGCCGCCGTATAGCAGTTCTAGATAAGACAGATTGATCTGCCATGTTAAAGCTTCAGGCAGGAGATTGACTGACTATTTTCAGTCAGCTCTTTAGAAATGTTAACCGATTGATCATGAAGGTAATGGTAGATTTGCTACGCTCCTGTAATAACTAGCTGCTAGTAGAGGTTCAATACCATTTTTTGGGGGGGATTATCACAATCGAAAGTTTAACAAAATATACTGAAATCTACAGGAGAGCGATTTCATTCCTCATCAGCTAGTTAATCAACACCTTGTATCTAACCCGGACCTCTATGGATTTCCATTTGTTGGTTTTCTATTATGAGATGCAGGCACGCCTAACGGCGCCCTGTAGAGTCATGAAGGAAAATCTCCTGGCTAATCCTTCCCATTCAACACTGATCCTCCGCAAGCCAACAAAGACAGTCATTTATTAGCTCAGAAATTAAATCCTAAATGAAGTAAGGTGTGTGAAATTATTCAAATGAGAGTTTGAAGCCAATACCAGCTCCACGTATCCATTTCCTGCCCATTTGTTAGTTAGGGCTCTCTGTAGTATTAGTATTAGTTAGGGCTCTCTGTAGTGTTAGTTAGGGCTCTCTGTAGTATTAGTTAGGGCTCTCTGCAGTATTAGTTAGGGCTCTCTGTAGTATTAGTTAGGGCTCTCTGTAGTATTAATATTAGTTAGGGCTCTCTGCAGTATTAGTTAGGGCTCTCTGTAGTATTAGTTAGGGCTCTCTGCAGTATTAGTTAGGGCTCTCTGTAGTATTAGTTAGGGCTCTCTGCAGTATTAGTTAGGGCTCTCTGCAGTATTAGTTAGGGCTCTCTGTAGTATTAGTTAGGGCTCTCTGTAGTATTAGTATTAGTTAGGGCTCTCTGCAGTATTAGTTAGGGCTCTCTGTAGTAATAGTTAGGGCTCTCTGTAGTATTAGTTAGGGCTCTCTGTAGTGTTAGTTAGGGCTCTCTGTAGTATTAGTTAGGGCTCTCTGCAGTATTAGTTAGGGCTCTCTGTAGTGTTAGTTAGGGCTCTCTGTAGTATTAGTATTAGTTAGGGCTCTCTGTAGTATTAGTTAGGGCTCTCTGTAGTATTAGTTAGGGCTCTCTGTAGTATTAGTATTAGTTAGGGCTCTCTGTAGTATTAGTATTAGTTAGGGCTCTCTGTAGTATTAGTTAGGGCTCTCTGTAGTATTAGTTAGGGCTCTCTGTAGTATTAGTATTAGTTAGGGCTCTCTGTAGTATTAGTATTAGTTAGGGCTCTCTGTAGTATTAGTTAGGGCTCTCTGTAGTATTAGTTAGGGCTCTCTGTAGTATTAGTATTAGTTAGGGCTCTCTGTAGTATTAGTATTAGTTAGGGCTCTCTGTAGTATTAGTTAGGGCTCTCTGTAGTATTAGTTAGGGCTCTCTGTAGTATTAGTATTAGTTAGGGCTCTCTGTAGTATTAGTATTAGTTAGGGCTCTCTGTAGTATTAGTTAGGGCTCTCTGTAGTATTAGTTAGGGCTCTCTGTAGTGTTAGTTAGGGCTCTCTGTAGTATTAGTATTAGTTAGGGCTCTCTGTAGTATTAGTTAGGGCTCTCTGTAGTATTAGTTAGGGCTCTCTGTAGTGTTAGTTATGGCTCTCTGTAGTATTAGTTAGGGCTCTCTGTAGTATTAGTTAGGGCTCTCTGTAGTATTAGTGTTAGTTAGGGCTCTCTGTAGTATTAGTTAGGGCTCTCTGTAGTATTAGTTAGGGCTCTCTGTAGTATTAGTTAGGGCTCTCTGTAGTATTAGTTAGGGCTCTCTGTAGTATTAGTATTAGTTAGGGCTCTCTGTAGTATTAGTTAGGGCTCTCTGTAGTGTTAGTTAGGGCTCTCTGTAGTATTAGTATTAGTTAGGGCTCTCTGTAGTATTAGTTAGGGCTCTCTGTAGTATTAGTTAGGGCTCTCTGTAGTGTTAGTTAGGGCTCTCTGTAGTATTAGTATTAGTTAGGGCTCTCTGTAGTATCAGTGTTAGTTAGGGCTCTCTGTAGTATTAGTTAGGGCTCTCTGTAGTATTAGTTAGGGCTCTCTGTAGTTTTAGTTAGGGCTCTCTGTAGTATTAGTATTAGTTAGGGCTCTCTGTAGTATTAGTTAGGGCTCTCTGTAGTATTAGTTAGGGCTCTCTGTAGTATTAGTGTAGGTTGTAGGGTCAGTGTAGGCTGTAGGGTCAGTGTAGGGTCAGTGTAGGGTCAGTGTAGGTTGTAGGGTCAGTGTAGGCTGTAGGGTCAGTGTAGGGTCAGTGTAGGGTCAGTGTAGGGTCAGTGTAGGGTCAGTGTAGGTTGTAGGGTCAGTGTAGGCTGTAGGGTCAGTGTAGGGTCAGTGTAGGGTCAGTGTATGCTGTAGGGTCAGTGTAGGTTGTAGGGTCAGTGTAGGCTGTAGGGTCAGTGTAGGGTCAGTGTAGGGTTAGTGTATGCTGTAGGGTCAGTGTAGGTTGTAGGGTCAGTGTAGGCTGTAGGGTCAGTGTAGGGTCAGTGTAGGCTGTAGGGTCAGTGTAGGGTCAGTGTAGGGTCAGTGTAGGCTGTAGGGTCATTATAGGCTGTAGGGTCAGTGTAGGGTCAGTGTAGGCTGTAGGGTCAGTGTAGGCTGTAGGGTCAGTGTAGGTTGTAGGGTCAGTGTAGGTTGTAGGGTCAGTGTAGGGTCAGTGTAGAGTCAGTGTAGGGTCAGTGTCGGCTGTAGGGTCAGTGTAGGGTCAGTGTAGGCTGTAGGGTCAGTGTAGGGTCAGTGTAGGGTCAGTGTAGGCTGTAGGGTCAGTGTAGGGTCAGTGTAGGCTGTAGGGTCAGTGTAGGTTGTAGGGTCAGTGTAGGCTGTAGGGTCAGTGTAGGGTCAGTGTAGGGTCAGTGTAGGCTGTAGGGTCAGTGTAGGGTCAGTGTAGGGTCAGTGTAGGCTGTAGGGTCAGTGTAGGGTCAGTGTAGGTTGTAGGGTCAGTGTAGGTTGTGTCCACTCTACAGTTGATACACAGTGACTAATCAGAGACTCATAGCCTCTCAGGAGTCACAGTGATAGACTTTCAGGACTAGCCTATAACTAAAAGTATCCTTCAAACAATGAATTCCAGCCCTGACTCGGCATTAGCTACTTCTCTAGAAAGGTATTTGTTACTTGTCTCAGACGTCACTATTTAAATAATTCCCAGCTCAATACTGAGCCTGAATAATAACTGAGATTTTTAGTTTCAGCATTCATGTTCCATTCCCTGTCCTCCTGCCATAGCATATACACGTGGGCACTCCAAAACAAATGTCTATATTATCTCACCAGCCTTCTGTGATATGAGAGAGAGAGAGAGAGAGAGAGAGAGAGAGAGAGAGAGAGAGAGAGAGAGAGAGAGAGAGAGAGAGATGCATTTGTATTGTGTGTGCATATGGTATGACAAATAGATCGAGCATAAAGGACAGATTGACAGCAGATTGTGTTTTTTTTTTTTCATCCTTTGAACAACGGCTGCCATATATTTGCATGTTAGCGTGACGGGCAAATTTATATACCCCCTCGTCTTCCGTAATAAAAGTGATTTCACAGATAATCTAGTAGCTCTATAGTATACTCTACAAACAAATTATCTCATGGTAAATTTGCTTTTCTCCACCCTGGAGCCCAGGAAACAACTGCAGAAGGGGAATATTTCACACATAGCAGTTGAACACAATTGAGTGACGGAACAAAATACCCGTAGTCCTTGACCCGTTGAAAAGCAGCAGGCAAGTCATTTACTGTATAAATCAGTCAGTTTTTTTATTTAGTTTTTACATAACGTATATTTTCTTTTGCAATTTAGCACTAAGCAAAAACAACAACAGCTGCCAGACATATAAAGTGGAATATTGACATAAGTAAGACATAAGACAACATTAGGTCAACAATAACACAACATTAGGTCAACAATAACACAACATTAGGTCAACAATAACACAACATTAGGTCAACAATAACACAACAATAACACAACATTAGGTCAACAATAACACAACATTAGGTCAACAATAACACAACATTACATCAACAATAACACAACAATAACACAACATTAGGTCAACAATAACACAACAATAGGTCAACAATAACACAACATTAGGTCAACCATAACACAACAATAGGTCAACAATAAGACAACAATAACACAACATTAGGTCAACAATAAGACAACAAAAAGACAACATTAGGTCAACAATAAGACAACGATAACACAACATTAGGTCAACAATAAGACAACAATAACACAACATTAGGTCAACAATAAGACAACGATAACACAACATTAGGTCAACAATAACACAACAATAGGTCAACAATAAGACAACAATAACACAACAATAGGTCAACAATAAGACAACGATAACACAACATTAGGTCAACAATAACACAACAATAGGTCAACAATAAGACAACAATAACACAACAATAGGTCAACAATAAGACAACTATAAGACAACATTAGGTCAACAATAACACAACAATAAAACAACAATAGGTCAACAATAAGACAAGTTGGACAACAATAAGACAACAATATGACAGTAACAATAAAAGCAAAAACAACAACAGCTGCCAGACATATAAAGTGGAATATTGCTTAAGTAAGACATAAGACAACATTAGGTCAACAATAACACAACAATAACACAACAATAACACAACAATGAGACAACAATAAGACAACATTAGGTCAACAATAAGACAACAATATGACAGTAACAATAACAGTAATTGTTCATAATCAGTCTCAAACCAAAAGACCCAGAAACAGACCCCAAATCTTGAGAAATCTTTTCCATGTTTACATTTTAGTCATTTAGCAGACGCTCTTATCCAGAGCGACTTACAGTAGTGAATGCATACATTTCATACATTTATTATTATTATTATTATTTTTTTTCGTACTGGCCCCCCGTGGGAATCGAACCCACAACGCTGGTGTTGCAAACACCATGCTGGCGTTGCAAACACCATGCTCTACCAACTGAGCCACAGGGAAGACCTGCCTTTGTGGTGTTAATATTGTTTAATAGCCATCTCCAGAAGGTAAGGGTAGGTAATAGCCATCTCCAGAAGGTAAGGGTAGGTAATAGCCATCTCCAGAAGGTAAGGGTAGGTAATAGCCATCTCCAGAAGGTAAGGGTAGGTAATAGCCATCTCCAGAAGGTAAGGGTAGGTAATAGCCATCTCCAGAAGGTAAGGGTAGGTAATAGCCATCTCCAGAAGGTAAGGGTAGGTAATAGCCATCTCCAGAAGGTAAGGGTAGGTAATAGCCATCTCCAGAAGGTAAGGGTAGGTAATAGCCATCTCCAGAAGCAATAGGGGTTCGGGTGATTTCCATTCTTAGAGGATACGTTTATTTGGTCAGCCACCATTCCAAACATCACAGACTGTTGTTCCTCATTGGATGTTTTTAAAACAGTCTCTGAGCAGCCGAAGAGAGCAAGTTCTGGGTGAGGTTCAATGGCCCTCTAATATACGTACCTTTTAATACAATAAAAATACATTCACCCAAAAGTCAATAAGAAGGGGCAGAGCCGTTGTCCTCTCTCTGCTCTCTGAGGTCCTGAGGGTTTGCCCTCCTCTCCTCTCCTCTCCTCTCCTCTCCTCTCCTCTCCTCTCCTCTCCTCTCCTCTCCTCTCCTCTCCTCTCCTGTCCTGTCCTGTCCTCTCCTCTCCTCTCCTCTCCTCTCCTCTCCTCTCCTCTCCTCTTTTCTTCTGTCCTGTCCTGTCCTGTCCTCTCCTCTCCTCTCCTCTCCTCTCCTCTCCTCTCCTCTCCTCTCCTCTCCTCTCCTCTCCTCTCCTCTCCTCTCCTCTCCTCTCCTGTCCTGTCCTGTCCTGTCCTGTCCTGTCCTCTCCTCACTTACCCTCTCCTCTCCTGTCTTCTTCTTTCTTCTCAGTCCTCTCCTCCCCTTTCACTTCACCTCTCTCTCCCTCTCCTTCTCTCCCTCCCTCCACCTACATTCAACACCATGCCTGTCCCTAATGCTGGATCAATCTTAAATGGGGAGATTTTCTGAGCAGTAGGAAGCCAAAGATAGAGGGTGGTGGAGGAGGAGGGTAAGAGATGTGAGTAATGAGAATGAAGGAGAGGTGGAGAGGGGTGAGGGAGGGGGGGTCTGCTGTTCGGCCTACGCACCATCATCACCCCCATTGGACTGTCTCTGTCAGTCAGGCTCCTCAGCACCACCGTCTCATCATGACAAACACAGGATGACAATTCACTATCAACATTAGCCTCTGTAGGACAACGCTTCATAAAGGCGTTCTGCATGCATAACAGCATAGAGAGGTATACTCGTAAATTCTAGTCTGATCCGCACTTCAATTAGGACAGGGAGAGAGAGAGAATCTGTAAAGAGATTTCCCTTTATGGTTGTGAGGTCTGGGGTCCTGCTCACCAACCAAGAATTCACAATTGGGACAAACACCAAATTGAGACTCTGCATGCAGAATTCTGCTAAAAAATATCCTCTGTGTACAACATAAAACACCAAATAATGCATGCAGAGCAGAATTAGGCCGATAACCACTAACCTTCCATAACAAAGCCATCACCTACAGAGAGATGAACCTGGAGAAGAGTCCCCTAAGCAAGCTGGTCCTGGGGCTCTGTTCACAAACACAAATCAAATCAAACTTTATTTGTCACATGCGCCAAACACAACAAGTGTAGACTTTACCTTGAAATGCTTACTTACAAGCCCTTAACCAAGAGTGCAGTTCAAGAAGAGTTAAGAAAATAAACGAAACAAAAAATTAAAAGTAACACAATAAAATAACAATAACAAGGCTTTATACAGGGGGTACCGGTACTGAGTCAGTGTGCAGGGGTACAGGGTAGTAATGAGGCTTTATACAGGGGGTACCGGTACCGAGTCAGTTTGAGGGGGTACAGGTTAGTTGAGATAATTTGTACATGTAGGTAGGGGTGAAGTGACTATGCATAGATAATAAATGTAAATAGTCTGGGTAGCCATTTGATTAATTGTTCAGCAGTCCCATGGCTTGGGGGTAGAAGCTGTTAAGGAGCCTCTTGGTCCTGGACTTGGCGCTCCGGTACCGCTTGCCGTGCGGTAGCAGACAGAACAGTCTATGACTAGGGTGACTGGAGTCTCTGACAATTTTATGGTCTTTCCTCTGACACCGCCTATTATATAGATCCTGGATGGCAGGAAGCTTGACCCCAGTGATGTACTGGGCCGTACGCACTACCCTCTGTAGCGCCTTACGGTCAGATGCCAAGCAGTTACATACCAGAGCCCCAGGACAGAAACACAATTAGACACAACGAAATCATGAGAAAACTAAAAGATAATTAATTGACACAAAAAACTGAGCAAACTAGAATGCTAGAATCTAGAATCCTAAACAGAGAGAACACAGTGGCAGAATACCTGAGCACTGTGACTGACCCAAATTTTAAGGAAAGCTTTGACTATGTACAGACTCAGTGAGCAGAGCCTTGCTATTGAGAAAGGTTGCTGTAGGCAGACCTGGCTCTCAAGAGAAGACAGGCTATGTGCAACACTGCCCACAAAATGAGGTGGAAACTGAGCTGCACTTCCTAACCTCCTGCTAAATGTGTGTGTCACAGTTGTCCAAAGGATCGGACCAAAGAGCAGCGTGGTTGTAGTTACACATTTTATTGAATCCGTGAAACTTTGCAAAACATAAATAACTGAATCGACAAAACAACAAACCGTGACGCAGAGAGAAACAAACAGTTAATCACCCACAAAACCCAGGAAGAAAAACCCCTACTTAAATATGATCTCCAATTAGAGGCAACGAGGACCAGCTGCCTCCAAATGGAGATCAACCCCAACAAAAAACAACATAGAAATAGAAAACATAGAAAAACACAAAACACCCCCTGTCACGCCTTGACCTATTCTACCATAGAAAATCACATCTTACTACGGTCAGGACGTGACAGTGTGACCATATTAGAGAGACATATTTCCCTCAGATTACACAGACCCACAAAGAATTCAAAAACAAATCCAATATTGATAAACTCCCATATCTATTGTGTGAAATACCACAGTGTGCCATCACAGCAGCAAGATTTGTGACCTGTTGCCACAAGAAATGGGCAACCAGTGAAGAACAAACACCATTGTAAATACAACCCATATTTATGTTTATATATTTTCCCTGTTGTACTTTAACTATTTGCACATCATATGACATTTGAAATGTCTTTATTATTTTTAAACTTTTATGAGTGTATGCTCGCTTCAAGACAAGCAACACCGAAACATGCATGAAAGCACCAGCTGTTCTGGACGTCTGTGTGATCACGCTCTCCGTAGCCGATGTAAGACCTTTAAACAGGTCAACATTCACAAGGCTGCGGGGCCAGACGGATTACCAGGACGTGTACTCCGAGCATGTGCTGACCAACTGGCAAGTGTCCTCACTGACATTTTCAACCTGTCCCTGACTAAGTCTGTAATACCTACGTGTTTCAAGCAGACCACCATAGTCCCTGTGCTCTAGAACACTAAGGTAACCTGCCTAAATGACTACAGACCCGTAGCACTCACATCTGTAGCCATGAAGTGCTTGAAAGGCTGGTCGTGGCTCAAATCAACACCATTATCCCAGAAACCATAGACCCACTCCAACTCACATACAGCCCTAACAGATCCACAAATGACGCAATCTCTATTGCACTCTACACTGCCCTTTCCCATCTGGACAAAAGGAACACCTACGTATGAATGCTATTCATTGACTACAGCTCAGCATTCAACACCATAGTGCCCTCAAAGCTCATCACTAAGCTAAGGACCCTGGGACTAAACACCGCCCTCTGCAACTGGATCCTGGACTTCCTGATGGGCCGCCCCCAGGTGGTGAGGGTAGGTAACAACACATCTGCACGCTGATCCTCAACACGGGGGCCCCTCAGGGGTGCGTGCTTAGTCCCCTCATGTACTCCCCGTTCACTCATTACTGCATGGCCAGGCACGACATTTAAGTCATTTACATTTAAGTAATTTAGCACGACTCCAACACCATCATTAAGTTTGCCGATGACACAACAGTGGTAGGCCTGATCACAGACAATGATGAGACAACCTACAGGGAGGAGGTCAGAGATCTGGCCATGTGGTGCCAGGACAACAACCTCAACGTGATCAAGACAAAGGAGATGATTGTGGACTAGAGGAAAATGAGGACCGAGCACTCCCCCATTTTCATTGACAGGGCTGTAGTGGAGCAGGTTGAGAGATTCAAGTTTCTTGGTGTCCACATCACCAACAAACTATCATGGTCCAAACACAAAAATACAATCGTGAAGAGGGCACGACAACGTAAATTCCCCCTCAGGAGACATGGATTGGCATGGGTTCTCAAAAAGTTCTAAAGCTGCACCATCGAGAGCATCCTGACTGGTTACATCACCGCCTGGTATGGAAACTGCTCGGACTCCGACGAGCAATGGCGTTACAGAGGGTAGTGCATACGACCCAGTGGGGCCAAGCCTCCTGCAATCCAGGACCTCTATACCAGGCAGTGTCAGAGGAAGGCCTAAAAAATTGCCAAAGACTCCAGCCAGCCTAGTCATAGACTGTTCTCTCTGCTACCGTACGGCAAGCGGTACCGGAGCGTGAAGTCCAGGTCCAAAAGGCTTCTTAACAGCTTCTACCCCCCCAAGCCATGACTCCTAAAGAGCTAATCAAATGGCTACCCAGACTATTTGAATTGCCCCTCCCCACCTCTTTTACGCTGCTGCTACTCGCTGTTTATTCTGTTTATAATCTATGCAGAGTAACTTCACCCCTACCAACATGTACATATTACCTCAATTATGTAGACTAACCTGTACCCTTCACATTGACTCTGTACCGGTACCCCCTGTACATAGCCTCCACATTGACTCTGTATCGTAACACCCTGTATATAGCCTCCACATTGACTCTGTACTGTAACACCCTGTATACAGCCTCCACATTGACTCTGTACCGTAATACCCTGTATATAGCCTCCACATTGACTCTGTACTGTAATACCCTGTATATAGCCTCCACATTGACTCTGTACCGTAATACCCTGTATATAGCCTCCACATTGACTCTGTACCGTAATACCCTGTATATAGCCTCCACATTGACTCTGTACTGTAATACCCTGTATATAGCCTCCACATTGACTCTGTACCGTAATACCCTGTATATAGCCTCCACATTGACTCTGTACTGTAATACCCTGTATATAGCCTCCACATTTACTCTGTACCGGTACCCCCTGCATATAGCCTCCACATTGACTCTGTACCGTAACACCCTGTATATAGCCTCCACATTGACTCTGTACCGTAACACCCTGTATATAGCCTCCACATTGACTCCTAAACAGTACCCTGTATATAACCTCCACATTGACTCTGTACCGTAATACCCTGTATATAGCCTCCACACTGACTCTGTACCGTAATACCCTGTATATAGCCTCCACACTGACTCTGTACCGTAACACCCTGTATATAGCCTCCACATTGACTCTGTACTGTAATACCCTGTATATAGCCTCCACATTTACTCTGTACCGGTACCCCCTGCATATAGCCTCCACATTGACTCTGTACCGTAACACCTTGTATATAGCCTCCACATTGACTCTGTACCGGTACCCCCTGTATATAGCCTCCACATTGACTCTGTACCGTAATACCCTGTATATAGCCTCCACATTGACTCTGTACCGTAACACCCTGTATATAGCCTCCACATTGACTCTGTACCGTAATACCCTGTATATAGCCTCCACATTGACTCTGTACCGTAATACCCTGTATATAGCCTCCACACTGACTCTGTACCGTAATACCCTGTATATAGCCTCCACATTGACTCTGTACCGTAACACCCTGTATATAGCCTCCACATTGACTCTGTACCGTAATACCCTGTATATAGCCTCCACATTGTCTCTGTACCGTAACACCCTGTATATAGCCTCCACATTGTCTCTGTACCGTAATACCCTGTATATAGCCTCCACATTGACTCTGTACCGTAATACCCTGTATATAGCCTCCACACTGACTCTGTACCGTAATACCCTGTATACAGCCTCGTTATTGGTATTATATTGTTGCTCTTTTATTTTTTACTTTAGTTTATTTAGTAAATATTTAAAACTGCGTTGTTGTTTAAGGGCTTCTAAGGAAGCATTTCACTGTAAGGTTGTGTTCGGCGCATGTGACAAATAACGTTTGATTTGATTAGATTTTACAGTAATTTTTTTTAAATTGTTTATTTCACTTTTGTTTATTTCTCTATTTCACTTACATTGGCAAAGTTAACATATGTTTCCCATGCCAATAAAACCCTTGCATTGAAATTGAGAGAGAGAGACAGAGAGAGAGAGAGAGATAACAGTATTGTCTATGTGTGACTGAGGACTGTGGTAGTGGAGCCAACCTGACCCCCGTGTTAATGACTCTGTGGGCCCCTATGCATTATGAAGTGTTGTCACGTCCTGTGGATCTCAACCTCCACTGATGACTGTGCCCTTTTCAGCTGTCTGGGTCTGCGTCAACTGCTTCTGCCTACTACACAACACTGGAGAAAGCCAACCAGCACGGGCCCCATCCCAAATGGAACCCTATTCCCTTTACAGTACACTACTTGACACCAGGGCACACTGCCCTGTAGGGACAAGGTGCCATTTGGGACGAGAGACTCACTAGACACTCATACCGCATTCCTGTCGCATAAGACCGTCAGTAACGTCCTAAATGATAACATGTTCCTTTATTATCCAAGGCCTTGTCCACTGTAACATGGTCCTTTATTATCCAAGGCCTTGTCCACTGTAACATGGTCCTTTATTATCCAAGGCCTTGTCCACTGTAACATGGTCCTTTAGAGAGAGAGAAATAGGGAGAGCGAGAGAACGAGAAAGAGAGACAAAGAGAGAGAAAGGGACCAGGACCTATAGGGAATAGGGACCAGGACCAATAGGGACCAGGATCCATATGGAATAGGAAATAAGGACAAGAATCCAGATGGAATAGGGACCAGGACCCATAGGGAATAGTGACCAGGACCCATATGGAATAGGGACCAGGACCCATATGGAATAGGAAATAAGGACACGAATCCAGATGGAATAGGGACCAGAACCTATAGGGAATAGGAACCAGGACCTATAGCAAATAGGGAATAGGGACCAGAACTTATAGGGAATAGGAACCAGGACCTATAGGAAATAGGGAATAGGGACCAGAACTTATAGGGAATAGGAACCAGGACCTATAGGGAATAGGGACCAGAACCTATACGGAATAGGAACCAGGACCTATAGGGAATAGGGAATAGGGACCAGAACCTATACGGAATAGGAACCAGGACCTATAGGGAATAGGGACCAGAAACTATAGGGAATAGGGAATAGGGACCAGAAACTATAGGGAATAGGGACCAGAACATATAGGGAATAGGGACCAGAAACTATAGGGAATAGGGAACAGAACATATAGGGAATAGGGAATAGGGACCAGGACCAATGATAACATGTCCACTGTAACATGTTCCTTTATCAACCAAGGCCTTGTCCACAGAGTGAAGCAGAGTTATGTGTTTTGTGTGAGAGAGAGTTTTGTGTGAGAGAGAGATATGTGTTTTGTGTGATAGAGAGTTTTGTGTGAGGGAGTTTTGTGTTTTGTGTGAGAGAGAGTTTTGTGTGAGAGAGAGTTATGTGTTTTGTGTGAAAGAGAGTTATGTGTTTTGTGTGAGAGAGAGTTATGTGTGAGAGAGAGTTATGCATTTTGTGTGATAGAGAGTTATGTGTTTTGTGTGAGAGAGAGTTATGTGTGAGAGAGAGTTATGCATTTTGTGTGATAGAGAGTTATGTGTTTTGTGTGAGAGAGAGTTTTGTGTTTTGTGTGAGAGAGAGTTATGTGTGAGAGAGAGTTATGCATTTTGTGTGAGAGAGAGTTATGTGTTTTGTGTGATAGAGAGTTATGTGTTTTGTGTGAGAGAGAGTTTTGTGTTTTGTGTGAGAGAGAGTTTTGTGTGAGAGAGAGTGATGTGTGAGAGAGAGTTATGTGTTTTGTGTGAGAGAGAGTTATGTGTTTTGTATGAAAGAGAGTTATGTGTTTTGTGTGAGAGAGAGTTTTGTGTTTTGTGTGAGAGAGAGAGTTATGTGTTTTGTGTGAGAGAGAGTTATGTGTTTTCTGTGAGAGAGAGTTATGTGTTTTGTGTGAGAGAGAGAGTTATGTGTTTTGTGTGAGAGAGAGTTATGTGTTTTATGTGATATACCAATAGAGTAAATTTGAATAGAATAGAATACAAAATAATAGCTTTATTGTCCGGTGAGAAGTTCTTCTTTGGAGTGGTAAAAAGCTACAACTTTTAGCCTACAAATGTACAGTATAGAATCAGTACAAACACAGCTTTAGTGTTACATCAAACTGGAACCACAGTTCTGTAAGGCTTGGGCGTAGTGGAGGAGGAATCAGAAGCAGGAAGCAGCGATAAGGGTTATAGCTTTTAATGCTCGACAAGCAAAACACCAGCCAACCCAAAATGCGAACTGAGCGCACACAAAAATCAAAGTGCCCCAAACACAGGGTACAAAACACAGTGAGCGCAAAACCATGCACAAGCGCAAAATAATTATAGCGCGTACCAAAGCAACGCACAGAGAAACAATCCCGCACAAAGAGCAGGTGGGTCAACTAGCTCATATAGCTAATCAACCCAACTAAGGACAGGTGCAAACAATAACGAAAAAGGGGGAAAACAAAAAAGGGAATCAGTGGCAGCTGGTAGGCCGGTGACGACGACCGCTGAGCGCCACCCGAACAGGAGGGGGCGCCACCTTCGGTGGGAGTCGTGACAAGTTCAAAGGATATCTTCCTGTAACCCTTTCCTTTATTAATGCCTTGCTAAAGGTTTAGCTTCCTAGTTTAGTCTCTAGTTAGCACCTTCCCCTGTCTTTGTTCTCCCTTTACTCAGATAATACTGTGGTACTGTATCCCGGAACAATATCTGGCTCTAGTGTCTACTATACTGGCGATACAGAAAGAGATGTACGCGTTATATCAAACTGGAACAACCTTTTTTTCTTTAGTATTCTTTATTTCCTTTCAGTCCCCTGGATAGTTCCCTCTTCCTCAGAGAGAGATGCACAGAAACGGAAGCTGCTTCTCAAAAACGCTTTCATTTCCTTTTTCCTTTAGAAAAACGGACCCATTAATGTGGCAGCTTTTCCCCAGATATGACTGTGTTTGACTGAACAGTCCTCTCTTCCTCCTCCCTATATAATCATTATGAATAAAGGTAGAACAATCAGGGTAGAGTAAATGTTTAGCTACGTCGGCAGCAATAGAGCCAGGGGTTATTTGCTTTGCAGGTCAGAGAAGAGAAAAGGTTTAGGATCCAATCTATTTAGCTGTGATAGTTTAATTATGCCTTTGACATATCGGCTGTTTTGCTTTGGCTGCGTCCCAAATGAAACCCGATTTTCCCATAGGGCCCTGGTTAAAAGTAGTGCACTATAAAGGGAATAGGGTGCCATTTGGGACGCAGCTTTTTGAGTGTGTTGACGGCAATGCACCTCTCTTCCTGCTCAGAGAATCCTCTCATCCACAGGTTAGAATAATCTATTTTCTTTAAGAAGTAACAGATGAGAGCAATTTTGTTTTTTAATAAACAAGCAATTACATCTGTTGATGTAATATCTTATTTGTCTTATTTATTACTTTATTATGGAAATAATTACATGCTATTTTAAGAATCTACCTGAATTGCTTTAAGTCTCAAAGTACTTTATACACTGCTCAAAAAAACAAAGGGAACACTAAAATATCATCCTAGATCTGAATGAATGAAATAATCTTATTAAATACTTTTTTCTTTACATAGTTGAATGTGCTGACAACAAAATCACACAAAAATAATCAATGGAAATCCAATTTATCAACCCATGGAGGTCTGGATTTGGAGTCACACTCAAAATTAAAGTGGAAAACCACACTACAGGCTGATCCAACTTTGATGTAATGTCCTTAAAACAAGTCAAAATGAGGCTCAGTAGTGTGTGTGGCCTCCACGTGCCTGTATGACCTCCCTACAACGCCTGGGCATGCTCCTGATGAGGTGGCGGATGGTCTCCTGAGGGATCTCCTCCCAGAGCTGGACTAAAGCATCCGCCAACTCCTGGACAGTCTGTGGTGCAACGTGGCGTTGGTGGATGGAGCGAGACATGATGTCCCAGATGTGCTCAATTGGATTCAGGTCTGGGGAACGGGCGGGCCAGTCCATTGCATCAATGCCTTCCACTTGCAGGAACTGCTGACACACTCCAGCCACATGAGGTCTAGCATTGTCTTGCATTAGGAGGAACCCAGGGCCAACCGCACCAGCATATGGTCTCACAAGGGGTCTGAGGATCTCATCTCGGTACCTAACGGCAGTCAGGCTACCTCTGGCAAGCACATGGAGGGCTGTGCGGCCCCCCAAAGAAATGCCACCCCACACCATGACTGACCCACCGCCAAACCGGTCATGCTGGAGGATGTTGCAGGCAGCAGAACGTTCTCCACGGCGTCTCCAGACTCTGTCACGTCTGTCACATGTGCTCAGTGTGAACCTGCTTTCATCTGTGAAGAGCACAGGGCGCCAGTGGCGAATTTGCCAATCTTGGTGTTCTCTGGCAAATGCCAAACGTCCTGCACGGTGTTGGGCTGTAAGCACAACCCCCACCTGTGGACGTCGTGCCCTCATACCACCCTCATGGAGTCTGTTTCTGACCGTTTGAGCAGACACATGCACATTTGTGGCCTGCTGGAGGTCATTTTGCAGGGCTCTGGCAGTGCTCCTCCTGCTCCTCCTTGCACAAAGGCGGAGGTAGCTGTCCTGCTGCTGGGTTGTTGCCCTCCTACGGCCTCCTCCACGTCTCCTGATGTACTGGCCTGTCTCCTGGTAGCGCCTCCATGCTCTGGACACTACGCTGACAGACACAGCAAACCTTCTTGCCACAGCTCACATTGATGTGCCATCCTGGATGAGCTGCACTACCTGAGCCACTTGTGTGGGTTGTAGACTCCGTCTCATGCTACCACTAGAGTGAAAGCACCGCCAGCATTCAAAAGTGACCAAAACATCAGCCAGGAAGCATAGGAACTGAGAAGTGGTCTGTGGTCACCACCTGCAGAACCATTCCTTTATTGGGGGTGTCTTGCTAATTGCCTATAATTTCCACCTGTTGTCTATTCCATTTGCACAACAGCATGTGACATTTATTGTCAATCAGTGTTGCTTCCTAAGTGGACAGTTTGATTTCACAGAAGTGTGATTGACTTGGAGTTACATTGTGTTGTTTAAGTGTTCCCTTTATTTTTTTGAGCAGTGTATTATGAATATATTTTAAGGTGTGAAAAATGGTTTTCATGGGCACACATATCCACAAGAATGTATGAGGTGAGGTGAGATGACCATCCGTGTACATTTTGATTGTTTGTTTTCCGGCTTAAAACGGAACAATCGGCAACATGAAAACTGCCTGTTTATTCATAAAACTTTTTTTTTTTAAATATTTTTTTCTTTTTTTTTGTATATTAAAGCAAAAAACAAACAACTTGACATTTCCATGTTCAAATGTGGCTGGGGTTAAATGTGGAATTCTTGGTCAAGTACACAGACAATACTTCCTGTCCTTTTAAAGTAGGAGGTTATACTTTTAACTTCATTCTGTTAATCCTCTTTCTCTGACCTGCTGCCATTGAAGAGGAAGTGGGACAATGTTCCACAGGCCACAATCAGCAGCCTGATCAACTCTACATGAAGGAGACGTGTCGCATGTGGCAAATGGTGGTCATACCAGATACTGACTAGTTTTCTGTGACCAACAGATACATATCTGTATTCCCAGTCATGTGAAATCCATAGATTAGGGCCTAATGAATTTATTTCAATTGACTGATTTCCTTATATGAACTTTAACTCAGTGAAATATTTGCATGTTGTGTTTTTGCTCAGTTTTACTATCTTGGAATAAAGCAAGGGTGTCAATAGTCGACATGCAAATATATAATTTCACTGTTTCCAGCAGGTCTCCAGCTACCCAGACCTGTCTGATCAGCCCGATAGGGTGTAGTCGGTGTCTCTAGCTACCCAGACCTGTCTGATCAGCCTGATAGGGTGCTGTGGGTGTCTCCAGCTACCCAGACCTGTCTGATCAGCCTGATAGGATGTAGTGGGTGTCTCCAGCTACCCAGACCTGTCTGATCAGCCTGATAGGGTGTAGTGGGTGTCTCCAGCTACCCAGACCTGTCTGATCAGCCTGATAGGGGGTAGTGGGTGTCTCCAGCTACCCAGACCTGTCTGATCAGCCTGATAGGCTGTAGTGGGTGTCTCCAGCTACCCAGACCTGTCTGATCAGCCTGATAGGGTGTCTCCAGCTACCCAGCCTTGTCTGATCAGCCTGATAGGCTGTAGTCGGTGTCTCCAGCTACCCAGACCTGTCTGATCAGCCTGATAGGGTGTAGTGGGTGTCTCCAGCTACCCAGACCTGTCTGATCAGCCTGATAGGGTGTCTCCAGCTACCCAGACCTGTCTGATCATCCTGATAGGCTGTAGTCGGTGTCTCCAGCTACCCAGACCTGTCTGATCAGCCTGATGGGGTGTAGTGGGTGTCTCCAGCTACCCAGACCTGTCTGATCAGCCTGATAGGGTGTAGTGGGTGTCTCCAGCTACCCAGATCTGTCTGATCAACCTGATAGGGTGCTGTGGATGTCTTCAGCTACCCAGACCTGTCTGATCAGCCTGATAGGATGTAGTGGGTGTCTCCAGCTACCCAGACCTGTCTGATCAGGCTGATAGGATGTAGTGGGTGTCTCCAGCTACCCAGACCTGTCTGATCAGCCTGATGGGGTGTAGTCGGTGTCTCCAGCTACCCAGACCTGTCTGATCAGCCTGATAGGCTGTAGTGGGTGTCTCCAGCTACCCAGACCTGTCTGATCAGGCTGATAGGGTGTAGTGGGTGTCTCCAGCTACCCAGACCTGTCTGATCAGCCTGATGGGGTGTAGTCGGTGTCTCCAGCTACCCAGACCTGTCTGATCAGCCTGATAGGCTGATCAGACATTCTGAATGACATATAGATGTTTTGTTGTTGCTAGGTGTTATGGTCTCATTGTGACATGTAGATGTTTTGTTGTTGCTAGGAATTATGGTCTCATTGTGACATGTAGATGTTTTGTTGTTGCTAGGTGTTATGGTCTCAGTGTGACATGTAGATGTTTTGTTGTTGCTAGGTGTTATGGTCTCATTGTGACATGTAGATGTTTTGTTGTTGCTAGGGGTTATTGTCTCATTGTGACATGTAGATGTTGTGTTGTTGCTAGGGGAGTTATGGTCTCATTGTGACATGTAGATGTTTTGTTGTTGCTAGGGGTTATGGTCTCAGTGTGACATGTAGATGTTTTGTTGTTGCTAGGAGTTATGGTCTCATTGTGACATGTAGATGTTTGTTGTTGCTAGGTGTTGTGGTCTCATTGTGACATGTAGATGTTTGTTGTTGCTATGAGTTATGGTCTCATTGTGACATGTAGATGTTTGTTGTTGCTAGGGGGAGTTATGGTCTCATTGTGACATGTAGATGTTTTGTAGTTGCTATGAGTTATGGTCTCATTGTGACATGTAGATGTTTTGTTGTTGCTATGAGTTATGGTCTCATTGTGACATGTAGATGTTTGTTGTTGCTAGGGGTTATTGTCTCATTGTGACATGTAGATGTTTTGTTGTTGATCAGTTATGGTCTCATTGTGACATGTAGATGTTTTGTTGTTGCTAGGTGTTATGGTCTCATTGTGACATGTAGATGTTTTGTTGTTGCTAGGGATTATTGTCTCATTGTGACATGTAGATGTTGTGTTGTTGCTAGGGGGAGTTATGGTCTCATTGTGACATGTTGATGTTTTGTTGTTGCTAGGGGGAGTTATGGTCTCATTGTGACATTTAGATGTTTTGTTGTTGCTAGGAGTTATGGTCTCATTGTGACATGTTGATGTTTTGTTGTTGCTAGGAGTTATGGTCTCATTGTGACATGTAGATGTTTTGTTGTTGCTAGGGGGAGTTATGGTCTCATTGTGACATGTTGATGTTGTGTTGTTGCTAGGGGGAGTTATGGTCTCAGTGTGACATGTAGATGTTGTGTTGTTGCTAGGGGGAGTTGTGGTCTCAGTGTGACATGTAGATGTTGTGTTCTTGCTAGGTGGAGTTGTGGTCTCAGTGTGACATGTAGGCTGATAGGGTGTAGTGGGTGTCTCCAGCTACCCAGACCTGTCTGATCAGCCTGATGGGGTGTAGTCGGTGTCTCCAGCTACCCAGACCTGTCTGATCAGCCTGATAGGCTGATCAGACATTCTGAATGACATATAGATGTTTTGTTGTTGCTAGGTGTTATGGTCTCATTGTGACATGTAGATGTTTTGTTGTTGCTAGGAATTATGGTCTCATTGTGACATGTAGATGTTTTGTTGTTGCTAGGTGTTATGGTCTCAGTGTGACATGTAGATGTTTTGTTGTTGCTAGGTGTTATGGTCTCATTGTGACATGTAGATGTTTTGTTGTTGCTAGGGGTTATTGTCTCATTGTGACATGTAGATGTTGTGTTGTTGCTAGGGGGAGTTATGGTCTCATTGTGACATGTAGATGTTTTGTTGTTGCTAGGGGTTATGGTCTCAGTGTGACATGTAGATGTTTTGTTGTTGCTAGGAGTTATGGTCTCATTGTGACATGTAGATGTTTGTTGTTGCTAGGTGTTGTGGTCTCATTGTGACATGTAGATGTTTGTTGTTGCTATGAGTTATGGTCTCATTGTGACATGTAGATGTTTGTTGTTGCTAGGGGGAGTTATGGTCTCATTGTGACATGTAGATGTTTTGTTGTTGCTATGAGTTATGGTCTCATTGTGACATGTAGATGTTTTGTTGTTGCTATGAGTTATGGTCTCATTGTGACATGTTGATGTTTTGTTGTTGCTAGGGGGAGTTATGGTCTCATTGTGACATGTAGATGTTTGTTGTTGCTAGGGGTTATTGTCTCATTGTGACATGTAGATGTTTTGTTGTTGCTAGGTGGAGTTATGGTCTCATTGTGACATGTAGATGTTTTGTTGTTGCTAGGTGTTATGGTCTCATTGTGACATGTAGATGTTTTGTTGTTGCTAGGGATTATTGTCTCATTGTGACATGTAGATGTTGTGTTGTTGCTAGGGGGAGTTATGGTCTCATTGTGACATGTTGATGTTTTGTTGTTGCTAGGGGGAGTTATGGTCTCATTGTGACATGTAGATGTTTTGTTGTTGCTAGGAGTTATGGTCTCATTGTGACATGTTGATGTTTTGTTGTTGCTAGGAGTTATGGTCTCATTGTGACATGTAGATGTTTTGTTGTTGCTAGGGGGAGTTATGGTCTCATTGTGACATGTTGATGTTGTGTTGTTGCTAGGGGGAGTTATGGTCTCATTGTGACATGTAGATGTTGTGTTGTTGCTAGGGGGAGTTGTGGTCTCAGTGTGACATGTAGATGTTTTGTTGTTGCTAGGGGGAGTTATGGTCTCAGTGTGACATGTTGATGTTTTGTTGTTGCTAGGGGGAGTTATGGTCTCATTGTGACATGTAGATGTTGTGTTGTTGCTAGGGGGAGTTGTGGTCTCAGTGTGACATGTAGATGTTTTGTTGTTGCTAGGGGGAGTTATGGTCTCATTGTGACATGTTGATGTTTTGTTGTTGCTAGGGGTTATGGTCTCATTGTGCCTATCTACTCCTGTAACTACACATGTGAAGACACAAGAAAATAATATTTAAATGTATATCCTGTTACCGGGCAGGGATCCCTAACAGGATATCAAACCGTTTAGAAATGTTGACCCTGATGGCACACATTAGTCCTTTATGTATAGAAAGACCACATAATAAATATTAGAAATGGACACATTTTTAACCCCCTTTTTTTAGGCATTAAACTACCTCCATATATACTTGCATTTATTTATTAAACTGCTTCCGGGCTGCCTTCAGGCGAGTCTTGTGATGCTTGTGGGCGTCCTAGAGCGAAACAGTCTCACCTTTCATATTAGTGTGTAGCCCAAACTGTTCAGACACTACAGACAAGTTGGCAAATCGGCGGGTAACGACTTCATTTGGCAGATCGGCGGTACCGTCCCGTTATACTTGTGGGGGTCGAAGAGCAAAACCACTGACATGTACCTGTTTGTTAGAGTCTCATCTTTCCATAGAGGCCAAACGTTTCGGATGCTACAGATCCATGTTTTGGGATGTCTCATGGTCTGCCAAACATTGCTGTAGCTCGGCCACCTTCCACCGTAGATACGGAAAGCCGCCATTGACGGATTTTGGTGGATTGAGACGCAGCCCATAAAGAAAATCTGAAATATGTTGCTAAAACAGACAGATTATGATGGGGATTTTTTTTTAATGCTAATTCGATTTCCACAGGGGCCACGGAAATTTACTCGAGGGTTTTAAAGATGCTATTTTCATTATTACCTTACCATACCAACCCAAACCTTTGTTTTCCTGGACCTTGGGACCGGGCTTATAATATGATATTTTTTGTCTCATGCTCACTAGTGAGCGTGTCTAGTTCTAAACAGACCATTCAACGATTACAAATACGGAGAAAAATATATTTTCTGTCCTACAGTAGTCTACCCATCCATGTCACAGTTGTGATAAGCATAACAGACAGTCAGAGTGCTGTGGAGGGAGACCGTTGCCTTCAGCCACTAGGGATGATTCATGCTTCGCTCAGGCGAAAGAAACGCTATGCAGTAACGCCTACACTTTGGGCTGAGTCCCAAATGGTTGCCTATTAACCTTGATAGACCCATACCCAGCTAACAGGGGACGTCCCGAGGACGTTCAGGGAATTTCCCATTAGGTCCCTTAATTAAAGGTTTTGGTGCAACATTATCACACTGACATTCTAAGAACCGTTACGTGATGATCCTAAGGCAACATTCTCCATTCTAACTGACGTTTTCATCCTCTGCCTGACCCAGTCTGTAATATCTACATGTTTCAAGCAGACCATCATAGTCCCTGTGTCTGAAGGTCCCCTTAATGCTCTTGGGACGTTGTGTGATGGTCTTCTGGAGGTTTTCGTGTAGTTCCCGGTTTGTCCCCAGGGGATATTTTTAGCACATTCTTAAGATGTTATCTCATGGTTCCCTGAAGGTCCCCTGAACGTCTCAGGGACCAACCAGGAACTACACAAAACCTCCAGGGGACCATGACACAACGTCCTGATGACTTTAGGCAACCATTTCGCGACGTCCTGGCGACGTCCTAATGACTCGTTATTGTTTTCATGGTAGGGCTCTGGTCAAAAGTAGTGCACTATATAAAGTCAAGACCAAAATGATTGGCACCATTGATAAAGATGAACAAAACAAAACAAACAAAACAAAACAAATAATACAGAAACAATCTAAAAAAAAGATAAAGGGGTCAAAATTATTGCCACCCTTGTTATCAGTACTCCAGCACATACCCCTTGCTACGATAACATTGAGAGAGATCTTAGATCGTTCCTCCATACAGAATCTTTCCAGATCCTTGATATCCTTCATCTGCGCTTTACGGACTGCCCTCTTCAATTCAAAACCAAAGGTTTTCAGAGACTGAGATGGCCATTTACAAAAACGTAGATTTTTTTTTGTGGTCAATTTACAATTTCTATGTAGATTTTGATGTGTGCTTGGGGGTTAATGTCTTCCTGAAAGATCCACTTGTGGCCAACTTTCAACCTCCTGACTGAGGCAACCAGGTTTTATGGCTAAAATGTTCTGATACTTGGTAAAATTCATGATGCAGTTTAACAAGAGCCCCTTAATATCAAAGAACCACCACCATATTTTACAGTAGGTGGGAGGTACTTTGGTGCGTATCCCGTTATTCGATGACAGCTCTATTTTTATGTCATCTGACAGTAGCTCCCTCCTGCCTGGCGTTTTATAAAACAGCGTTGGTATTGGATTGGAACCGATGCATAGCCTGGCGTTTTATTAAACAGCGTTGGTATTGGATTGGAGCAGGTGCATAGCCTGGCGTTTTATTAAACAGCGTTGGTATTGGATTGGAACCGGTGCATAGCCTGGCGTTTTATAAACAGCGTTGGTATTGGATTGGAACCGGTGTATAGCCTGGCGTTTTATAAAACAGCGTTGGTATTGGATTGGAACCGATGCATAGCCTGGCGTTTTTATAAAACAGCGTTGGTATTGGATTGGAGCAGGTGCATAGCCTGGCATTTTATAAAACAGCGTTGGTATTGGATTGGAACCGGTGTATAGCCTGGCGTTTTATTAAACAGCGTTGGTATTGGATTTGAAGCGGTGCATAACCTGGCGTTTTATAAAACAGCGTTGGTATTGGATTGGAACCGGTGTATAGCCTGGCGTTTTATAAATAGCGTTGGTATTGGATTGGAGCAGGTGCATAGCCTGGCGTTTTATAAAACAGCGTTTGTATTGGATTGGAGCAGGTGCATAGCCTGGCGTTTTATAAAACAGCGTTGGTATTGGATTGGAAGCTGTGCATAGCCTGGCGTTTTATAAATAGCGTTGGTATTGGATTGGAACCGGTGCATAGCCTGGCGTTTTATAAAACAGCGTTGGTATTGGATTGGAACCGGTGTATAGCCTGGCGTTTTATTAAACAGCATTGGTATTGGATTGGAACCGGTGTATAGCCTGGCGTTTTATAAAACAGCGTTGGTATTGGATTGGAACCGGTGCATAGCCTGGCGTTTTATTAAACAGCGTTGGTATTGGATTGGAAGCGGGGCATAGCCTGGCGTTTTATAAACAGCGTTGGTATTGGATTGGAACCGGTGCATAGCCTGGCGTTTTATAAACAGCGTTGGTATTGGATTGGAACCGGTGCATAGCCTGACGTTTTATAAACAGAGTTGGTATTGGATTGGAACCGGTGCATAGCCTGGCGTTTTATTAAACAGCGTTGGTATTGGATTGGAACCGGTGCATAGCCTGGCGTTTTTTAAACAGCGTTGGTTTTGGATTGGAACCGGTGCATAGCCTGGCGTTTTATTAAACAACGTTGATATTGGATTGGAACCGGTGCATAGCCTGGCATTTTATTAAACAGCGTTGGTATTGGATTGGAACCCGTGCATAGCCTGGCGTTTTATAAACAGCGTTGGTATTGGATTGGAACCGGTGATACGGTCTGATAATATGAAAATAGAGATCTTTGGCCATGCACACCAGTTTTAATTTTAATTTAATTTTATTCACCTTTATTTAACCAGGTAGGCTATTTGGAGTAAAGTAATGTGAAAAGAAAAGTGGCATTCATTTTGGACCTATAGGTAAAAAGGATGCCATTTTGGGACTCCGTCCTTCCAATACAAATAATAATATTCAACAAAACTTTCAGACGAGGCATGACAGTTCTTATCCACATAAGTAATTAGATAGGGTTGTGTGCGCTATAATCAAATATAATAATCAGGGATTTGTAAAACACTGTATAGTCAAATCCCACTATGCTATACTTTACCTGGGACGATGGTCTGAAGCCTTCAGTTACCCTCTTTACAGTAAGGGCTATATTCAACCTGTATCTCTGAAGTTACCCTCTTTACAGTAAGGGCTATATTCAACCTGTATCTCTGAAGTTACCCTCTTTACAGTAAGGTTCAACCTGTAGCTCTGAAGTTACCCTCTTTACAGTAAGGTTCAACCTGTAGCTCTGAAGCATTACAGACTGTGTGATAGAAATTTAAAGGTGATTTTCGATTGATCCGACATGTGCAGGTACGGTGTTGACCCTGAATGCAGTCCCCGCTGACATGGGAACATTTCCTTTAAATTCCAATCCCTCTGTAATGCTGAGCTTCCTCCATACAGGCTGAGTAGAGCCCTAGGACTTTGTTATGGGCTCTGTGTCTCAAATGGAACCCTATTTCACAATGTGGTGCACTACATTTGAGCAGGGTGACTACGTGTGTTTAAAAGTAGTGCACTAAAGGGAGTGCCCTAAAGTAGAAAAAAAGGTGGCTATTTGGGACGTATCCATGTTGTTCTGTTCTCAACTCAAGAGAGGCTTTTCAAAAACAAACATGAAAAAAACATGTTTGTTTTGTGAAGAATATTTCTATTATGCTCCATTGTAATTGTATATGGATAACTCAAGGGCCTCTTCAGTTGCACAATCAATTACAGGTGAATGACATTCATCTGAAGCAGGTTAATCATGGTATCGCCACAGAAACCAACATAAGTCCATTTGATTGGTTGTTTGTTTGAATACGTTTCAGCAAAAGTCCATTTGATTGGTTTGGTTTACTATTTCCGTGGGAAAAATGGTGATAGAGTGGTTCTATCTTTAGTAGGGAGTGGTGGGGGGGGTCCTTTCAATCAGATAAATGGTACATTTCACTGAACCCAATCCTGTTTTATGGCAATCATATTACCATTCTGATTATATCCCTAGATTCTCCCCTTCAGCTGTCACATGGGTAATGATTACTGTAGCACACTACGGCTTTGTTCTGACTACGGACACTGTGACTACAGCTGATTGCTGAGCATGGTGGAGTGGAGAGTTGAATATGAGCCAAATGAACGTGCGTATTCCTTCTGTCTCCTCCACACTTGCCTCCCGGCAGGAAATGGGCTTCTTTGCCATGTAGGAATTGCGGTGACAGTGACTGTGACTGCGGCAGAGATCTGTCTGCAGCTGCCATGTCTTTCAGGAAGGGCTGAAGTGAAGAGACGTTGGCGTGGCGGCGCCGGAGTTATGTGCAATGTGCCTAGAGTACAGAGAGTGCCGTCCATTCACGCTGAGACGAGCCAGGGTACTGTGACTGCTGTGTGACTTTAAAATGGTAGCTCAGGGGAATGTGACTGACACCCCTCCATCCTCTGCTCTGACACCCCTCCCCTACATAATATACAGGCTGAGGTCCATCCTCTGCTCTGACACCCCTCCCCTACATAATATACAGGCTGAGGTCCGTCCTCTGCTCTGACACCCCTCCATCCTCTGCTCTGACACCCTTCCCCTATATAATATACAGCCTGAGGTCCGTCCTCTCCTCTGACACCCCTCCATCCTCTGCTCTGACACCCTTCCCCTACATAATATACAGGCTGAGGTCCTCCTCTGACACCCCTCCCTTACATAATATACAGGCTGAGGTCCGTCCTCTCCTCTGGCACCCCTCCCTTACATAATATACAGGCTGAGGTCCGTCCTCTCCTCTGGCACCCCTCCCCTACATAATATACAGGCTGAGGTCAGTCCTCTGCTCTGACACCCTTCCCCTATATAATATACAGGCTGAGGTCCATCCTCTGCTCTGACACCCTTCCCCTATATAATATACAGGCTGAGGTCCATCCTCTGCTCTGACACCCCTCCCCTACATAATATACAGGCTGAGGTCCATCTTCTGCTCTGACACCCCTCCGCTACATAATATACAGGCTGAGGTCCATCCTCTGCTCTGGCACCCCTCCCCTATATAATATACAGGCTGAGGCAGAAGGTCTACTGTTTGTATTTCTGGCAGCAGATATGTTGATGCTTGACTGCAGAGAACACAAGAAACGATAATGCCTGCATCAGTGTACACACTAAGGTTGCAAAGGGAGGGTGTATTACCGGAAACATTCAGAGTTTACCAGTAACTACCAGAATTTTGGTAATTTACCGGGATTATGTAATCCATAACAAGAAATCTAGTAGCCCGTTTGGGTATTTCGGCCGATCACAGGTGTGGCTTTATCGCATGTAAAATATAATTACATAATATGATTAAAAATAGAATGACAAAGCTGTAAAACATTATCCTAAAAGAATGCTATAGCATTGTAGAATACTCGTTTCTGATTGGCAAGAAGGGCATTCTAGAATGGACATTAAAACCAAATATCAGGACACCTTGCACTCATGATCCAATCAGCACCTACACATGCAGACCTTACTTCCTACAAAGTTACAGAAAGATAAACCAACAACCACACACACCCGAAATTGGATGCATTTTACTATGCATGTCCAACGAGACGTGAGAGTGTGTGTGAGTGTGTGTGTGTGTGAGTGTGTGTGTGTGTGTGTGTGTGTGTGTGTGTGTGTGTGTGTGTGTGTGTGTGTGTGTGTGGTGTGTGTGTGTGTGAGAGTGTGTGTGTGTGTGTGTGTGTGAGTGTGTGTGTGTGTGTGTGTGTGTGTGTGTGTGTGTGTGTGTGTGTGATAGAGTGTGTGTGTGTGTGAGTGTGACTGTGTGTGAGTGTGAGTGTGTGTGTGTGTGTGTGTATGTGTGTGTGTATGTATGTGTGTGTGTGGGTGTGTGTATGTATGTGAGTGTGTGGTGTGTGTGTGTATGTGTGTGTGTGATGTATGTGTGTGTGTATGTATGTGTGTGTGTGGGTGTGTGTATGTATGTGTGTGTGTGTATATGTGTGTGTGGGTGTGTATGTATGTGTGTGTGTGTATGTGTGTGTATGTATGTGTGTGTGTATGTATGTGTGTGTGTGGGTGTGTGTGGTGTGTGTGTGTGTGTGTGTTGTGGTGTGTGTGTGTGTGGTTGTGTGGTGTGTGTGTGTGTATGTGGTGTGTGTGTGTGTGTGTGTGTGTGTGTGTGTGTGGTGTGTGTGTGTGTGTGTGTGGTGTGTGTGTGTGTGTGTGTGTGAGTGCTTGTGCGTGTCTGGTAAGTTGATGCGTGTTGATGCATCTCTGTGATGGATGAGGGCTCCATGGAAGATTGATCTGTTGGAAGCCAACACAATGTAATTCCACTATGTTATCCTCACCAATACAATGTCAATGAAATGCAATGAAATACAAAGCCAGGTTATTTGGATTTTTGTTATTTGGGATTTGTGTTATTTTGTTTTTTTTATTTTGGATTTTTGTTATTTTGGATTTGTTTTATATGTACTCTTGCTATATAGATGTTTCACAATCTAAATGAAGTATAATTAATACAAAATACATTTTTTAATTGGGAAAAAATGCTACATGAATGTATTTCTTGTTTATATATTCTGCCTATATATATTTCACCATCTACATAAGATTCTGGAATTAACCAGATCACTGGAGAACAAACTGGATGAGCTCCGTTGGAGACTATCTTATCGATGGGACCTGAAGACCTGTAATATCCTGGACTTGGATAATATTAGAAACTCAACAATAACAACAAAAAACTTCCCTTTTTCAGGACCCTGGTCTTTCAAAGATAGTTCGTAAAAATCTAAATAACTTCACAGATCTTCATTGTAAAGGGTTTAAACATTGTTTCTCCATGCTTGTTCAATGAACCATAAACAACTCATTGAACATGCACCTGTGGAACGGTCGTTAAGACACTAACAGCTTACAGACGGTAGGCAATTAAGGTCACAGTTATGAAAACTTAGGACACTAAAGAGGCCTTTCTACTGACTCTGAAAAACACCAAAGAAAGATGCCCAGGGTCCCTGATCATCTGTGTGAACATGCCTTAGGCATGCTGCACGGAGGCATGAGGACTGCAGATGTGGCCAGGGCAATAAATTGCAATGTCCGTACTGTGAGACACCTAAGACAGCGCTACAGGGAGACAGGACGGACATCTGATCGTCCTCGCAGTGGCAGACCACGTGGTAACAACACCTGCACAGGATTGGTACATCCGAACATCACACCTGCGGGACAGGTACAGGATGGCAACAACAACTGCCCGAGTTAAACCAGGAACGCACAATCCCTCCATCAGTCCTCAGACTGTCCACAATCGGCTGAGAGAGGCTGGACTGAGGGCTTGTAGGCCTGTGTAAGGCAAGTCCTCACCAGACATCACCGGCAACAATGTCGCCTATGGCACAAACCCACCGTCGCTGGACCAGACAGGACTGGGCAAAAAATGCTCTTCACTGACGAGTCGCAGTTTTGTCTCACCAGGGGTGATGGTCGGATTCGCGTTTATCGTCGAAGGAATGAGCGTTACAACCGTGACCTGTACTCTGGAGCGAGATCGATTTGGAGGTGGAGGGTCCGTCATGGTCTGGGGCGGTGTGTCACAGCATCATCGGACTGAGCTTGTCATTGCAGGCAATCTCAACGCTGTGCGTTACAGGAAGACATCCTCCTCCCTCATGTGGTACCCTTCCTGCAGGCTCATCCTGACATGACCCTCCAGCATGACAATGCCACCAGCCATACTGCTCATTCTGTATATATATATATTCTATATATATATATATAATGCTGTAACAGAGCTATCATGACACAAGGCGAGACCCAGATGCAGACACAGGAGGCAGATGGTTGGGAGTCTTACGATGTTTACTAATCCAATAGGGTAAGGCAAGAGAATGGTTGTGGACAGGCAAAAAGGGTCAAAACCAGTTCAGAGTCCAAAAGGGCACCGAAGGGCAGGCAGAACCAAGGTCAGGGCAGGTAGAATCAAGGTCAGGGCAGGCAGAATCAAGGTCAGGGCAGGCAGAATCAAGGTCAGGGCAGGCAGAATCAAGGCAGGCAGAATCAAGGGCAGGCAGAATCAAGGTCAGGGCAGGCAGAATCAAGGTCAGGGCAGGCAGAATCAAGGGCAGGGCAGGCAGAATCAAGGTCAAGGCAGGCAGAATCAAGGTCAGGGCAGGCAGAATGAAGGGCAGGGCAGGCAGAATCAAGGTCAGGGCAGGCAGAATCAAGGTCAGGGCAGGCAGAGAGACAGGAAACACAGGGATAAATACACTGGCACAGAGAGACAGGAAACACAGGGATAATACACTGGGGCAGAGAGACAGGAAACACAGGGATAAATACACTGGGGCAGAGAGACAGGAAACACAGGGATAAATACACTGGGGCAGAGAGACAGGAAACACAGGGATAAATACACTGGGGCAGAGAGACAGGAAACACAGGGATAAACACACTGGGGGCAGAGAGACAGGAAATACAGGGATAAATACACTGGGGAAAATAAGCCACACCTGGAGGGGGTGGAGACAATCACAGGAACAGGTGAAACAGATCAGGGCGTGACACCAGCATGACAATGCCACCAGCCATACTGTTCGTTCTGCACGTGATTTCCTGCAAGACAGGAATGTCCGTGTTCTGCCATGGCCAGCGAAGAGCCCGGATCTCAATCCCATTGAGCACGTCTGGGACCTATTAGATCGGAGGGTGAGAGCTAGGACCATTTCCCCCCAGAAATGTCCGGGAACTTGCAGGTGCCTTGGTGGAAGAGTGGGGTAACATCTCACGGCAAGAACTGTCAAAATCTGGTGCAGTCCATGAGGAAGAGATACATTGCAGTACTTACTGCAGCTGGTGGCCACACCAGATACTGACTGTTACTTTTGGTTTTGACCCACCTCTTTGTTCAGGGACACATTATTCCATTTCTGTAGTCACATGTCTGTGGAACTTGTTCAGTTTGTCTCAGTTGTTGAATACAAACACATTCATACAAATATTTACATATGTTAAGTTTGTTGAAAATAAATGCAGTTGACAGTGAGAGGACGTTTCTTTTTTTGCTGAGTTTATTTGCTGTAGCCTGACATGTACTGTAAGTGTTAGTATCTTCTCTCTCTTCCCTCTCTTCTCTCTTTCCTCTCTTCTCTCTCTTCTCTCTCTTCTCTCTCTTCCCTCTCTTCTCTCTCTTCTCTCTTCTCTCTTCCCTCTCTTCTCTCTTCCCTCTCTTCTCTCTTCCCTCTCTTCTCTTCCCTCTCTTCTCTCTCTCTTCTCTTCCTCTCTTCTCTCTTCCCTCTCTTCTCTCTTCCCTCTTCCCTCTCTTCCCTCTCTTCTCTCTCTCTTCTCTTCCTCTCCTCTTCCCTCTCTCCTTGTTCCTCTCTTCTCTCTCTCTCCTCTTCCTCTTTCTCTTCTCTTCCTCTCCTCTTCCCTCTCTTCTCCTCTTCCCTCTCTTCCCTCTCTTGCTTCGTTCCCTGTCCCCGGGGGCTGGCTCCTTAATTGGGATATCAAAGCCAGATCGGCTGCTGACGCTGTAACTGCTCGACTTCCCGCTACAGAGTACCACAAGGTACATCCCACATAGCACACTTACGAAAAATATATCAACCCCTACACAAAAATGTCCATTCATTATAATAATAATTCACATTTGCTGTAGCAAACTAGCTCAAAAATAAAGATTATTAATCTGTATAGCAAATAGGGTGCCTTTTGGGATACATCAACTACAGAGAACTACAGAGAGAGAACCAGGGCTTGGAATCATTGACCGCAATTAGCCTCTCTTCTCACACTCCCTACACAAGGCTGGGTTTCACACCGCTGGCCTCGCAACCGCTACAAGTTGCTTGAGCTTCAACAAGAGCGTCTTGACTGAGGGTTCTGGGGTTTCTTCATTTCCCAGGGTTTATTACTGTTATATGGATGGACACCACTTATGAACTGAGGGAATGGGGCTGTGAAGCCAATGTCAAACAAAAAATTCTAATTTTAGTTCTAAATGAAGTCGGCCATGAACGGGATTTATAAAGAGGAAATGAAGAGATATCTTTTCCCAGAGAATATATATGGCTTTCGTGACAGAACAATAAACAAGTGGTTTTTTTTTAGATCCAGTCATGTTTGTTGATGAAACACTGAATGTCACTCAAGTCTGAGTCCAGTTTTAGATTGGCAGATATATCTGTGTTATGTGGACTTCGTGCTATCGCTTCATGTTAGGATAGCTGGTGGCTATACTATTGCTGACACTGTAACATAAACAATGACAAACTTTCACAACTCATTAAACCCTGACTGCATTCCAAATGGCACCCTATTCCCTTTAAAAAAACTTAGTACACTATATAGGGAATAGGGCTCTGGTCTATAGTAGTGCACTATATAGGGAAAGGGCTCTGGTCTAAAGGTAGTGCACTATATAGGGAATAGGGCTCTGGTCAACAGTAGTGCACTATATAGGGAAATGGGCTCTGGTCAACAGTAGTGCACTGTATAGGGAATAGGGCTCTGGTCTAAAGTAGTGCACTATGTAGAGAATAGGGCTCTGGTCTATAGTAGTGCACTATGTAGAGAATAGGGTGCCATTTGTGACACAGACCCAGAGATCAATACCTCTTCTCAATTCCCTTCTGTGCAGCAGCCGGTCGAAACTGTTGCTCAGAATTAGTCTACTGAGAAGTAATTCTGTCACTGAGTGTTAGATACTGTTACGGCCCATTATAGATTGATTAAAATCTTAATAATTCTCATTCAAAATATATTGAAAAACACAACTAGAGATGAAGTGGACCCGCCATTAGGGCCAAACTGTGAGCACTGTTTCCTTTCAAGTAGGATTATGTTTTGCCTGGGTTGGTGTGGACAGGGATGGGTTTATGTTCTGCCTGGGTGGTTGTGGACAGGGAGATGGATTATGTTGGCCTGGGTGGGTGTAGACAGGGATGGATTATGTTTTGTTCGGGGTGGGGTGACAGGGATGGATTATGTTTTTGCCTGGGTGGTGTGGACAGGGATGGATTATGTTTTGTTCGGGTGGTGTGGACAGGGATGGATTATGTTTTGTTCGGGTGGTGTGGACAGGGATGGGGTTAGTTTTGCCTGGGTTGGTGTGGACAAGGGATGGATTATGTTTGGCCTGGGTGGTGTGGCCGGGGATGGATTATGTTTGGCCTTGGTGGTGGGGACAGGGATGGATTATGTTTGCCTGGGTGTGTGTACAGGGACAGGGATGGATTATGTTTTGCCTGGGTGGTGTGGAACAGGGAGGGATATGTTTTGCCTGGGTGGGTGTGGACAGGGATGGATTATGTTTTGTTCGGGTGGTGTGGACAGGGATGGATTATGTTTTGCCTGGGTGGTGTGGACAGGGATGATTATGTTTTGCCTTGGGTGGTGTGGACCGGGAGGGGTTATTTTTGTTCGGGTGGTGTTGGACAGGGATGGATTATGTTTTGCCTGGGTTGGTGTGGACAGGGATGGGTTCTGTTTTGCCTGGGTGGTGTGGACAGGGGATGGATTAGGTGTTGGCCGGGGGTGGTGTGGACAGGGGATGGATTATGTTTGGCCTGGGTGGTGTGGACAGGGATGGATTATGTTTTGCCTGGTGTGGACAGGGATGGATTATGTTTTGTTCGGGTGGTGTGGACAGGGATGGATTATGTTTTGCCTGGGTGGTGTGGACAGGGATGGATTATGTTTTGCCTGGGTGGTGTGGACAGGGGGATTATGTTTTGTTCTGGGTGGTGTGGACAGGGATGGATTATGTTTTGCCTGGGTGGTGTGGACAGGGATGGATTATGTTTGGTCTGGGTGGTGTGGACAGGGATGGATTATGTTTTGTTCGGGTGGTGTGGACAGGGATGGATTATGTTTGCCTGGGTGGTGTGGACAGGGATGGATTATGTTTTGCCTGGGTGGTGTGGACAGGGATGGATTATGTTTGGCCTGGGTGGTGTGGACAGGGATGGATTATGTTTTGCCTGGGTGGTGTGGACAGGGGGATTATGTTTTGTTCGGGTGGTGTGGACAGGGATGGGTTATGTTTTGCCTGGGTGGTGTGGACAGGGATGGATTATGTTTGCCTGGGTGGTGTGGACAGGGATGGATTATGTTTTGCCTGGGGTGGGGTGACAGCGATGGATTATGTTTTGCCTGGGTGGTGTGGACAGGGATGGATTATGTTTTGCCTGGTGGTGTGGACAGGGATGGATTATGTTTGGCCTGGGTGGTGTGGACGGGGATGGGTTATGTTTGCCTGGGTGGTGTGGACAGGGATGGATTATGTTTTGCCTGGGTGGTGTGGACAGGGATGGATTATGTTTGGCCTGGGTGGGGTGTGGACAGGGATGGATTATGTTTGTTTCGGGTGGTGTAGACAGGGATGGATTATGTTTTGCCTGGGTGGTGTGGACAGGGATGGATTATGTTTGGCCTTGGGTGGGTGTGGACATGGGATGGGTTATGTTTGGGCCTGGGTGGTGTGGACAGGGATGGATTATGTTTGCCTGGGTGGTGTGGACAGGGATGGGTTATGTTTTGCCTGGGTGGTGGTGGGACAGGGATGGATTATGTTTGGCCTGGGTGGTGTGGACAGGGATGGATTATGTTTTGCCTGGGTGGTGTGGACAGGGATGGATTATGTTTGGCTGGGTGGTGTGGACAGGGATGGATTATGTTTTGCCTGGGTGGTGTGGACAGGGATGGATTATGTTTTGCCTCGGGTGGTGTGGACAGGGATGGATTATGTTTTGCCTGGGTGGTGTGGACAGGGGGATGGATTATGTTTGGCCTGGGTGGTGTGGACAGGGATGGGTTATGTTTGGCCTGGGTGGTGTGGACAGGGATGGATTATGTTTGCCTGTGGGTGGTGTGGAACAGGGATGGGTTATGTTTTGCCTGTGGTGGTGTGGACAGGGATGGATTATGTTTGGCCTGGGTGGTGTGGACAGGATGGATTATGTTTTGCCTGGGTGGTGTGGACAGGGGATGGATTATGTTTGGCCTGGGTGGTGTGGACAGGGATGGGATTATGTTTTGCCTTGGGGGGTGTGGACAGGGATGGATTAGTTTTGCCTGGGTGTGTGGACAGGGATGGATTATGTTTGCCTGGGTGGTGTGGACAGGGATGGATTATGTTCTGCCTGGGTGGTGTGGACAGGGATGGATTATGTTTTGCCTGGGTGGTGTGGACAGGGATGGATTATGTTTGCCTGGGTGGTGTGGACAGGGATGGATTATGTTTTGCCTGGGTGGTGTAGACAGGGATGGGTTTACGTTTTGCCTGGGTGGTGTGGACAGGGATGGATTACGTTTTGCCTGGGTGGTGTAGACAGGGATGGATTACGTTTGGCCTAGGTGGTGTGGAAAGGGATGGTATTATTTTTTGCCTGAGTGGTGTAGACAGGGATGGATTATGTTTGGCCTGGGTGGTGTGGACAGGGATGGGTTATGTTTGGCCTGGGTGGTGTGGACAGGGATGGATTACGTTTTGCCTGGGTGGTGTAGACAGGGATGGATTATGTTCTGCCTGGGTGGTGTGGACAGGGATGGATTATGTTTTGTTCGGGTGGTGTGGACAGGGATGGATTATGTTTTAACTGGGTGGTATAGACAGGGATGGATTATGTTCTGCCTGGGTGGTGTGGACAGGGATGGATTATGTTTTGTTCGGGTGGTGTGGACAGGGATGGATTATGTTTTGCCTGGGTGGTGTGGACAGGGATGGATTATGTTTTGCCTGGGTGTGTGGACAGGGATGGATTATGTTTGGCCTGGGTGGTGTGGACAGGGATGGATTACGTTTTGCCTGGGTGGTGTAGACAGGGATGGATTATGTTCTGCCTGGGTGGTGTGGACAGGGATGGATTATGTTTTGTTCGGGTGGTGTGGACAGGGATGGATTATGTTTTGCCTGGGTGGTGTAGACAGGGATGGATTATGTTCTGCTGGGTGGTGTGGACAGGGATGGATTATGTTTTGTTCGGGTGGTGTGGACAGGGATGGATTATGTTTTGCCTGGGTGGTGTGGACAGGGATGGGTTATGTTTTGCCTGGGTGGTGTGGACAGGGATGGATTATGTTTGGCCTGGGTGGTGTGGACAGGGATGGATTATGTTTGGCCTGGGTGGTGTGGACAGGGATGGATTATGTTTTGCCTGGGTGGTGTGGACAGGGATGGATTATGTTTTGTTCGGGTGGTGTGGACAGGGATGGATTATGTTTTGCCTGGGTGGTGTGGACAGGGATGATTATGTTTTGCCTGGGTGGTGTGGACAGGGATGGATTATGTTTTGTTCTGGGTGGTGTGGACAGGGATGGATTATGTTTTGCCTGGGTGGTGTGGACAGGGATGGATTATGTTTGGTCTGGGTGGTGTGGACAGGGATGGATTATGTTTTGTTCGGGTGGTGTGGACAGGGATGGATTATGTTTTGCCTGGGTGGTGTGGACAGGGATGGATTATGTTTTGCCTGGGTGGTGTGGACAGGGATGGATTATGTTTTGCCTGGGTGGTGTGGACAGGGATGGATTATGTTTTGCCTGGGTGGTGTGGACAGGGATGGATTATGTTTTGTTCGGGTGGTGTGGACAGGGATGGGTTATGTTTTGCCTGGGTGGTGTGGACAGGGATGGATTATGTTTTGCCTGGGTGGTGTGGACAGGGATGGATTATGTTTTGCCTGGGTGGTGGGACAGGGATGGATTATGTTTTGCCTGGGTGGTGTGGACAGGGATGTTATGTTTTGCCTGGGTGGTGTGGACAGGGATGGATTATGTTTGGCCTGGGTGGTGTGGACAGGGATGGGTTATGTTTTGCCTGGGTGGTGTGGACAGGGATGGATTATGTTTTGCCTGGGGTGGTGTGGACAGGGATGGATTATGTTTGGCCTGGGTGGTGTGGACAGGGATGGATTATGTTTTGTTCGGGTGGTGTAGACAGGGATGGATTATGTTTTGCCTGGGTGGTGTGGACAGGGATGGATTATGTTTAGCCTGGGTGGTGTGGACAGGGATGGGTTATGTTTGGCCTGGGTGGTGTGGACAGGGATGGATTATGTTTGCCTGGGTGGTGTGGACAGGGATGGGTTATGTTTTGCCTGGGTGGTGTGGACAGGGATGGATTATGTTTGGCCTGGGTGGTGTGGACAGGGATGGATTATGTTTTGCCTGGGTGGTGTGGACAGGGATGGATTATGTTTGGCCTGGGTGGTGTGGACAGGGATGGATTATGTTTTGCCTGGGTGGTGTGGACAGGGATGGATTATGTTTTGCCTGGGTGGTGTGGACAGGGATGGATTATGTTTTGCCTGGGTGGTGTGGACAGGGATGGATTATGTTTGGCCTGGGTGGTGTGGACAGGGATGGTTATGTTTGGCCTGGTGGTGTGGACAGGGGATTATGTTTGCCTGGGTGGTGTGGACAGGGATGGGTTATGTTTTGCCTGGGTGGTGTGGACAGGGATGGATTATGTTTGGCCTGGGTGGTGTGGACAGGGATGGATTATGTTTTGCCTGGGTGGTGTGGACAGGGATGGATTATGTTTGGCCTGGGTGGTGTGGACAGGGATGGATTATGTTTTGCCTGGGTGGTGTGGACAGGGATGGATTATGTTTGGCCTGGGTGGTGTGGACAGGGATGGATTATGTTTTGCCTGGGTGGTGTGGACAGGGATGGATTATGTTTTGCCTGGGTGGTGTGGACAGGGATGGATTATGTTTTGCCTGGGTGGTGTGGACAGGGATGGATTATGTTTTGCCTGGGTGGTGTAGACAGGGATGGGGTTACGTTTTGCCTGGGTAGTGTGGACAGGGATGGATTACGTTTTGCCTGGGTGGTGTAGACAGGGATGGATTACGTTTGGCCTAGGTGGTGTGGAAAGGGATGGTATTATTTTTTGCCTGAGTGGTGTAGACAGGGATGGATTATGTTTGGCCTGGGTGTGTGGACAGGGATGGGTTATGTTTGGCCTGGGTGGTGTGGACAGGGATGGATTACGTTTTGCCTGGGTGGTGTAACAGGGATGGATTATGTTCTGCCTGGGTGGTGTGGACAGGGATGGATTATGTTTTGTTCGGGTGGTGTGGACAGGGATGGATTATGTTTTGCCTGGGTGGTATAGACAGGGATGGATTATGTTCTGCCTGGGTGGTGTGGACAGGGATGGATTATGTTTTGTTCGGGTGGTGTGGACAGGGATGGATTATGTTCTGCCTGGGTGGTATAGACAGGGATGGATTATGTTCTGCCTGGGTGGTGGGGACAGGGATGGGGTCATGTTCTGTCTGGGTGGTGGGGACAGGGATGGGGTTATGTTCTGTCTGGGTGGTGTAGACAGGGATGGGGTTATGTTCTTTCTGGGTGGTGTGGACAGGGATGGGGTTATGTTTGGCCTGGGTGGTGTGGACAGGGATGGGTTATGTTCTGCCTGGGTGGTGTAGACAGGGATGGATTATGTTTGGCCTGGGTGGTGTAGACAGGGATGGATTATGTTTGGCCTGGGTGGTGTAGACAGGGATGGGTTATGTTTGGCCTGGGTGGTGTGGACAGGATGGGGTTATGTTCTGCCTGGGTGGTGGACAGGGATGGGTTATGTTCTGCCTGGGTGGTGTAGACAGGGATGGATTATGTTTGGCCTGGGTGGTGTAGACAGGGATGGATTATGTTTGGCCTGGGTGGTGTGGACAGGGATGGGTTATGTTTGGCCTGGGTGGTGTGGACAGGGATGGATTATGTTTTGCCTGGGTGGTGTGGACAGGGATGGATTATGTTTGGCCTGGGTGGTGTGGACAGGGATGGATTATGTTTTGCCTGGGTGGTGTGGACAGGGATGGATTATGTTTTGCCTGGGTGGTGTGGACAGGGATGGATTATGTTTTGCCTGGGTGGTGTGGACAGGGATGGATTATGTTTTGTTCGGGTGGTGTGGACAGGGATGGGTTATGTTTTGCCTGGGTGGTGCACAGGGATGGATTATGTTTTGCCTGGGTGGTGTGGACAGGGATGATTATGTTTGGCCTGGGTGGTGTGGACAGGGATGGATTATGTTTTGCCTGGGTGGTGTGGACAGGGATGGATTATGTTTTGCCTGGGTGGTGTGGACAGGGATGGATTATGTTTGGCCTGGGTGGTGTGGACAGGGATGGGTTATGTTTTGCCTGGGTGGTGTGGACAGGGATGGATTATGTTTTGCCTGGGTGGTGTGGACAGGGATGGATTATGTTTTGCCTGGGTGGTGTGGACAGGGATGGATTATGTTTGGCCTGGGTGGTGTGGACAGGGATGGATTATGTTTTGTTCGGGTGGTGTAGACAGGGATGGATTATGTTTTGCCTGGGTGGTGTGGACAGGGATGGATTATGTTTGGCCTGGGTGGTGTGGACAGGGATGGGTTATGTTTGGCCTGGGTGGTGTGGACAGGGATGGATTATGTTTGCCTGGGTGGTGTGGACAGGGATGGGTTATGTTTTGCCTGGGTGGTGTGGACAGGGATGGATTATGTTTGGCCTGGGTGGTGTGGACAGGGATGGATTATGTTTTGCCTGGGTGGTGTGGACAGGGATGGATTATGTTTGGCCTGGGTGGTGTGGACAGGGATGGATTATGTTTTGCCTGGGTGGTGTGGACAGGGATGGATTATGTTTTGCCTGGGTGGTGTGGACAGGGATGGATTATGTTTTGCCTGGGTGGTGTGGACAGGGATGGATTATGTTTGGCCTGGGTGGTGGACAGGGATGGGTTATGTTTGGCCTGGGTGGTGTGGACAGGGATGGATTATGTTTGCCTGGGTGGTGTGGACAGGGATGGGTTATGTTTTGCCTGGGTGGTGTGGACAGGGATGGATTATGTTTTGCCTGGGTGGTGTGGACAGGGATGGATTATGTTTTGCCTGGGTGGTGTGGACAGGGATGGATTATGTTTGGCCTGGGTGGTGTGGACAGGGATGGATTATGTTTTGCCTGGGTGGTGTGGACAGGGATGGATTATGTTTTGCCTGGGTGGTGTGGACAGGGATGGATTATGTTTTGCCTGGGTGGTGTGGACAGGGATGGATTATGTTTTGCCTGGGTGGTGTGGACAGGGATGGATTATGTTTTGCCTGGGTGGTGTGGACAGGGATGGATTACGTTTTGCCTGGGTGGTGTAGACAGGGATGGGGTTACGTTTTGCCTGGGTAGTGTGGACAGGGATGGATTACGTTTTGCCTGGGTGGTGTAGACAGGGATGGATTACGTTTGGCCTAGGTGGTGTGGAAAGGGATGGTATTATTTTTTGCCTGAGTGGTGTAGACAGGGATGGATTATGTTTGGCCTGGGTGGTGTGGACAGGGATGGGTTATGTTTGGCCTGGGTGGTTGGACAGGGATGGATTACGTTTTGCCTGGGTGGTGTAGACAGGGATGGATTATGTTCTGCCTGGGTGGTGTGGACAGGGATGGATTATGTTTTGTTCGGGTGTGTGGACAGGGATGGATTATGTTTTGCCTGGGTGGTATAGACAGGGATGGATTATGTTCTGCCTGGGTGGTGTGGACAGGGATGGATTATGTTTTGTTCGGGTGGTGTGGACAGGGATGGATTATGTTCTGCCTGGGTGGTATAGACAGGGATAGATTATGTTCTGCCTGGGTGGTGGGGACAGGGATGGGGTCATGTTCTGTCTGGGTGGTTGGGACAGGGATGGGGTTATGTTCTGTCTGGGTGGTGTAGACAGGGATGGGGTTATGTTCTTTCTGGGTGGTGTGGACAGGGATGGGGTTATGTTTGGCCTGGGTGTGTGGACAGGGATGGGTTATGTTCTGCCTGGGTGGTGTAGACAGGGATGGATTATGTTTGGCCTGGGTGGTGTAGACAGGGATGGATTATGTTTGGCCTGGGTGGTGTAGACAGGGATGGGTTTGTTTGGCCTGGGTGGTGTGGACAGGGATGGGGTTATGTTCTGCCTGGTGTGTGGACAGGGATGGGTTATGTTCTGCCTGGGTGGTGTAGACAGGGATGGATTATGTTTGGCCTGGGTGGTGTAGACAGGGATGGATTGTTTGGCCTGGGTGGTGTAGACAGGGATGGGTTATGTTTGGCCTGGGTGGTGTGGACAGGGATGGGTTATGTTCTGCCTGGGTGGTGTGGACAGGGATGGATTATGTTTGACCTGGGTGGTGTAGACAGGGATGGATTATGTTTGGCCTGGGTGGTGTAGACAGGGATGGATTATGTTTGGCCTGCGTGTGTGGACAGGGATGGATTATGTTCTGCCTGGGTGGTGCGGACAGGGATGGAGTTATGTTTGGCCTGAGTGGTGTAGACAGGGATGGATTATGTTCTGCCTGGGTGGTGTAGACAGGGATGGATTATGTTCTGCCTGGGTGGTGTAGACAGGGATGGGTTATGTTCTGCCTGGGTGGTGTGGACAGGGATGGATTATGTTTGGCCTGGGTGGTGTGGACAGGGATGGATTATGTTTGGCCTGGGTGGTGTGGACAGGGATGGATTATGTTCTGCCTGGGTGGTGTAGACAGGGATGGGTTATGTTCTGCCTGGGTGGTGTGGACAGGGATGGGTTATGTTCTGCCTGGGTGGTGTGGACAGGGATGGATTATGTTTTGCCTGGGTGGTGTGGACAGGATGGATTATGTTTTGCCTGGGTGGTGTGGACAGGGATGGATTATGTTTTGCCTGGGTGGTGTGGACAGGGGTGGGATTGGGTTTGGCCTGGGTGGTGTAGACAGGGATGGGGTTTGTTTTTTTCGGGTGGTGTAGACAGGGATGGGGTTATGTTTGGCCTGGGTGGTGTGGACAGGGATGGATTATGTTTTGTTCAGGTGGTGTGGACAGGGATGGATTATGTTTTGTTCAGGTGGTGTGGACAGGGATGGATTATGTTCTGCCTGGGTGGTGTAGACAGGGATGGATTATGTTCTGCCTGGGTGGTGTAGACAGGGATGGATTATGTTTGGCCTGGGTGGTGTGGACAGGGATGGATTATGTTTTGCCTGGGTGGTGTGGACAGGGATGGGTTATGTTTTGCCTGGGTGGTGTGGACAGGGATGGATTATGTTTGGCCTGGGTGGTGTGGACAGGGATGGATTATGTTCTGCCTGGGTGGTGTGGACAGGGATGGGTTATGTTCTGCCTGGGTGGTGTAGACAGGGATGGATTATGTTCTGCCTGGGTGGTGTAGACAGGGATGGGTTATGTTTGGCCTGGTGGTGGGGACAGGGATGGGGTTATGTTTGGCCTGGGTGGTGTGGACAGGGATGTGATTATGTTTGGTCTGGGTGGTGTGGACAGGGATGGGGTTATGTTTTGTTCAGGTGGTATAGACAGGGATGGGGTTATGTTTGGCCTGGGTGGTGTGGACAGGGATGGGTTATGTTTGGCCTGGGTGGTGTGGACAGGGATGGGTTATGTTCTGTCTGGGTGGTGTGGACAGGGATGGATTATGTTTGGCCTGGGTGGTGTGGACAGGGATGGGTTATGTTTGGCCTGGGTGGTGTGGACAGGGATGGATTATGTTTGGCCTGGGTGGTGTGGACAGGGATGGGTTATGTTTGGCCTGAGTGGTGTGGACAGAGATAGGGTTATGTTTGGCCTGGGTGGTGTGGACAGTGATGGGGTTATGTTTTGCCTGGGGTGTAGACAGGGATGGGTTATGTTTGGCCTGGGTGGTGTGGACAGGGAAGGATTATGTTTGGCCTGGGTGTGTAGACAGGAATGGGTTATGTTTGGCCTGGGTGGTGGACAGGGATAGATTAAGTTTTGCCTGGGTGGTGTGGACAGGGATTATGTTTGGCCTGGGTGTGGGACGGGGATGGGTTATGTTTGGCCTGGGTGGTGTGGACAGGGATGGGTTATGTTCTGTCTGGGTGGTGTAGACAGGGATGGATTATGTTCTGTCTGGGTGGTGTGGACAGGGATGGGTTATGTTCTGCCTGGGTGGTGTGGACAGGGATGGGTTATGTTTGGCCTGGGTGGTGTGGACAGGGATGGGTTATGTTCTGTCTGGGTGGTGTGGACAGGGATGGATTATGTTCTGCCTGGGTGGTGTGGACAGGATGGATTATGTTTGGCCTGGGTGGTGTGGACAGGGATGGGTTATGTTCTGTCTGGGTGGTGTGGACAGGGATGGGTTATGTTCTGCCTGGGTGGTGTGGACAGGGATGGGTTATGTTCTGGGTGGTGTGGACAGGGATGGGTTATGTTCTGGGTGGTGTGGACAGGGAGGGGTTATGTTCTGCCTGGGTGGTGTGGACAGGGATGGATTATGTTTGGCCTGGGTGGTGTGGACAGGGATGGGTTATGTTTGGCCTGGGTGGTGTGGACAGGGATGGGTTATGTTTGGCCTGGGTGGTGTGGACAGAGATGGGTTATGTTCTGGGTGGTGTGGACAGGGATGGGTTATGTTCTGGTGGTGTGGACAGGGATGGGTTATGTTCTGGGTGGTGTGGACAGGGAGGGGTTATGTTCTGGGTGGTGTGGACAGGGATGGGTTATGTTCTGGGTGTGTAGACAGGGATGGGTTATGTTCTGGGTGGGGTGGACAGGGATGGGTTATGTTCTGGGTGGTGTGGACAGGGATGGGTTATGTTTGGTCTGGGTGGTGTGGACAGGGATGGGTTATGTTTGGTCTGGGTGGTGTGGACAGGGATGGGTTATGGTCTGGGTGGTGTGGACAGGGATGGGTTATGTTCTGGGTGGTGTGGACAGGGATGGGTTATGTTTGGCCTGGGTGGTGTGGACAGGGATGGGTTATGTTCTGGGTGGTGTGGACAGGATGGGTTATGGTCTGGGTGGTGTGGACAGGGATGGTAGTGGGTTTATGCATGTTCCTCTGGTTCCAAAGGTTGCATATTCAAATGCAGTGTAATTGTATTTTAAGCCTATCCCAACCCTTACCATAACCATTGGAGTTAATGCCTAACCTCTAGGTCATCTACAAGTCTCTGCTATGTAAAGCCCCGCCTTATTCAGCTCACTGGTCACCATAGCAGCACCTGGTACTGTATATTGACTGTATGTTTTGTTTACTCCATGTGTAACTCTGTGTTGTTGTATGTTGTCGAACTGCTTTGCTTTCTATACTTGGACAGGTCGCATGTTGTAAATGCGAACTTGTTCTAACTTGCTACCCTGTTAAATAAAGGTGAAATAAAATAAAAGAAATTAAAACACTTAAAAACCTAAACTAACCTTGGAACAATATACAGAAATAATCAAACAACTTTGAAATTTGACGTTTGAGAAACATGGATGAAAGTCCAATTCTGATGTGAGACTCTGAGAGAACTGGTGAATTATGGGATGGATAGATGTGGGATGGGCTGGGTGGGACAGCTCGTTGATGTGAGACAGCTCGTTGATGTGGGATGGGCTGGGTGGGACAGCTCGTTGATGTGAGACAGCTCGTTGATGTGGGATGGGCTGGGTGGGACAGCTCGTTGATGTGAGACAGCTCGTTGATGTGGGATGGGCTGGGTGGGACAGCTCGTTGATGTGAGACAGCTCGTTGATGTGGGATGGGCTGGGTGGGACAGCTCGTTGATGTGAGACAGCTCGTTGATGTGGGATGGGCTGGGTGGGACAGCTCGTTGATGTGAGACAGCTCGTTGATGTGGGATGGGCTGGGTGGGACAGCTCGTTGATGTGAGACAGCTCGTTGATGTGGGATGGGCTGGGTGGGACAGCTCGTTGATGTGAGACAGCTCGTTGATGTGGGATGGGCTGGGTGGGACAGCTCGTTGATGTGAGACAGCTCGTTGATGTGGGATGGGCTGGGTGGGACAGCTCGTTGATGTGAGACAGCTCGTTGATGTGGGATGGGCTAGGTGGGACAGCTCGTTGATGTGAGACAGCTCGTTGATGTGGGATGGGCTGGGTGGGACAGCTCATTGAAATATTGGATTTGACATTCTATAAAGCTATTTTTGGGATGAAGAATTTTGAATCCATTACCAATCAGTTGTATTGGTGGTAGGAATCGGTTGAAGCTGATTAGTGTTCCGATTCCATTTTCTGATTCCAGTGTTCCGATTCCAGTGTTCCGATTCCAGTGTTCCGATTCCAGTGTTCCGATTCCAGTGTTCCGATTCCAGTGTTCCGATTCCAACTCCACATATGGTTGAAGAGAAGATAGCCTAATTAATGAAAAAAGCATCAAATCAACAATATAATTATTTATACTGAGGTGGCAGGTGGCCTAGTGGTTAGGGCGTTGGGCCAGTAACCAAAAGGTTGCAAGTTCAAATCCCCGAGCTGACAAGGTACAAATCTGTCGTTCTGCCCCTGAACAAGGCAGTTCCCCAGTGGGCCGTCATTGTAAATAAGAGTTTTGTCCTTAACTGACTTGCCTGCTTAAATAAGGTAAAATAATTATTTTTAACTACTGACCTTTCTTCACAACTGCCACCAGTTTGACAACAAATACATTTTGACATAATAAAAATAAATAAGTGTAAAAATAATCTTAATATTAAACACCAATGGTATTCACTAAGTTTATGGTTTCATATAAGATAATATTTGACAGTTTTGTCGTTCTATTTTTTATTTATTTGTTTAATTGTCTTATTTAATTATGAGATATATTTACATGCGATGAGGGCCAGAGATAATTACAGACAGTTGTGATCATCGGGTCTTTTCAATGTAATGTTATTTATTTGAAATGCAGAAACTGTAATTTTGTAATGATCATGCTTGAACTGTTGTTCTCAGGGCACCATTTTAAATGAGACCCTGGTCTCATTGGGTTCCCCTGGTTAAATAAATGTTTATAAACACTTTTATTGTGATTAATCAAATCAAATTTTATTTGTCACATGTGCCAAATACCTTACAGTGAAATGCTGAATACAACAGGTGTAGTAGACCTCACAGTGAAATGCTGAATACAACAGGTGTAGTAGACCTCACAGTGAAATGCTGAATACAACAGGTGTAGTAGACCTCACAGTGAAATGCTGAATACAACAGGTGTAGGTAGACCTCACAGTGAAATGCGGAATACAACAGGTGTAGTAGACCTCACAGTGAAATGCTGAATACAACAGGTGTAGTAGACCTCACAGTGAAATGCTGAATACACAGGTGTAGACCTTACAGTGAAATGCTGAATACAACAGGTGTAGTAGACCTTACAGTGAAATGCTGAATACAACAGGTGTAGTAGACCTCACAGTGAAATGCTGAATACAACAGGTGTAGTAGACCTCACAGTGAAATGCTGAATACAACAGGTGTAGTAGACCTCACAGTGAAATGCTGAATACAACAGGTGTAGTAGACCTTACAGTGAAATGCTGAAACAACAGGTGTAGTAGACCTCACAGTGAAATGCTGAATCAACAGGTGTAGTAGACCTAACAGTGAAATGCTGAATACAACAGGTGTAGTAGACCTCACAGTGAAATGCTGAATACAACAGGTGTAGTAGACCTTACAGTGAAATGCTGAATACAACAGTGTAGTAGACCTCACAGTGAAATGCTGAATACAACAGGTGTAGTAGACCTCACAGTGAAATGCTGAATACAACAGGTGTAGTAGACCTCACAGTGAAATGCTGAATACAACAGGTGTAGTAGACCTTACAGTGAAATGCTGAATACAACAGGTGTAGTAGACCTTACAGTGAAATGCTGAATACAACAGGTGTAGTAGACCTCACAGTGAAATGCTGAATACAACAGGTGTAGTAGACCTCACAGTGAAAGCTGAATACAACAGGTGTAGTAGACCTCACAGTGAAATGCTGAATACAACAGGTGTAGTAGACCTTACAGTGAAATGCTGAATACAACAGGTGTAGTAGACCTCACAGTGAAATGCTGAATACAACAGGTGTAGTAGACCTTACAGTGAAATGCTGAATACAACAGGTGTAGTAGACCTCACAGTGAAATGCTGAATACAACAGGTGTAGTAGACCTTACAGTGAAATGCTGAATACAACAGGTGTAGTAGACCTCACAGTGAAATGCTGAATACAACAGGTGTAGTAGACCTCACAGTGAAATGCTGAATACAACAGGTGTAGTAGACCTCACAGTGAAATGCTGAATACAACAGGTGTAGTAGACCTTACAGTGAAATGCTGAATACAACAGGTGTAGTAGACCTTACAGTGAAATGCTGAATACAACAGGTGTAGGTAGACCTTACAGTGAAATGCTGAATACAACAGGTGTAGGTAGACCTTACAGTGAAATGCTGAATTCAACAGGTGTAGACCTCACAGTGAAATGCTGAATACAACAGGTGTAGTAGACCTCACAGTGAAATGCTGAATACAACAGGTGTAGTAGACCTCACAGTGAAATGCTGAATACAACAGGTGTAGTAGACCTCACAGTGAAATGCTGAATACAACAGGTGTAGTAGACCTCACAGTGAAACGCTGAATACAACAGGTGTAGTAGACCTCACAGTGAAATGCTGAATACAACAGGTGTAGACCTCACAGTGAAATGCTGAATACAACAGGTGTAGTAGACCTCACAGTGAAATGCTGAATACAACAGGTGTAGACCTCACAGTGAAATGCTGAATACAACAGGTGTAGTAGACCTTACAGTGAAATGCTGAATACACAGGTGTAGTAGACCTCACAGTGAAAAGCTGAATACAACAGGTGTAGTAGACCTTACAGTGAAATGCCCAATACAACAGTTGTAGTAGACCTCACAGTGAAATGCTGAATACAACAGGTGTAGTAGACCTTACAGTGAAATGCTGAATACAACAGGTGTAGTAGACCTCACAGTGAAATGCTGAATACAACAGGTGTAGACCTCACAGTGAAATGCTGAATACAACAGGTGTAGACCTCACAGTGAAATGCTGATACAACAGTGTAGTAGACCTTACAGTGACATGCTGAATACAACAGGTGTAGTAGACCTCACAGTGAAATGCTGAATACAACAGGTGTAGACCTCACAGTGAAATGCTGAATACAACAGGTGTAGTAGACCTCACAGTGAAAAACTGAATACAACAGGTGTACTAGACCTCACAGTGAAATGCTGAATACAACACGTGTAGTAGACCTCACAGTGAAATGCTGAATACAACAGGTGAAGTAGACCTTACAGTGAAATGCTGAATACAACAGGTGTAGTAGACCTCACAGTGAAATGCTGAATACAACAGGTGTAGTAGACCTCACAGTGAAATGCTGAATACAACAGTGTAGTAGACCTCACAGTGAAATGCTGAATACAACAGGTGTAGACCTCACAGTGAAATGCTGAATACAACAGGTGTAGTAGACCTTACAGTGAAATGCTGAATACAACAGGTGTAGTAGACCTCACAGTGAAATGCTGAATACAACAGGTGTAGTAGACCTCACAGTGAAATGCTGAATACAACATGTAGTAGACGTCACAGTGAAATGCTGAATACAACAGGTGTAGTAGACCTTACAGTGAAATGCTGAATACAACAGGTGTAGTAGACCTTACAGTGAAATGCTGAATACAACAGGTGTAGTAGACCTCACAGTGAAATGCTGAATACAACAGGTGTAGTAGACCTCACAGTGAAATGCTGAATACAACAGGTGTAGTAGACCTCACAGTGAAATGCTGAATACAACAGGTGTAGTAGACCTTACAGTGAAATGCTGAATACAACAGGTGTAGTAGACCTCACAGTGAAATGCTGAATACAACAGGTGTAGTAGACCTTACAGTGAAATGCTGAATACAACAGGTGTAGTAGACCTCACAGTGAAATGCTGAATACAACAGGTGTAGTAGACCTTACAGTGAAAGCTGAATACAACAGGTGTAGTAGACCTCACAGTGAAATGCTGAATACAACAGGTGTAGTAGACCTCACAGTGAAATGCTGAATACAACAGGTGTAGTAGACCTCACAGTGAAATGCTGAATACAACAGGTGTAGTAGACCTTACAGTGAAATGCTGAATACAACAGGTGTAGTAGACCTTACAGTGAAATGCTGAATACAACAGTATAGGTAGACCTTACAGTGAAATGCTGAATACAACAGGTGTAGGTAGACCTTACAGTGAAATGCTGAATTCAACAGGTGTAGACCTCACAGTGAAATGCTGAATACAACAGGTGTAGTAGACCTCACAGTGAAATGCTGAATACAACAGGTGTAGTAGACCTCACAGTGAAATGCTGAATACAACAGGTGTAGTAGACCTCACAGTGAAATGCTGAATACAACAGGTGTAGTAGACCTCACAGTGAAACGCTGAATACAACAGGTGTAGTAGACCTCACAGTGAAATGCTGAATACAACAGGTGTAGACCTCACAGTGAAATGCTGAATACAACAGGTTAGTAGACCTCACAGTGAATGCTGAATACAACAGGTGTAGACCTCACAGTGAAATGCTGAATACAACAGGTGTAGTAGACCTTACAGTGAAATGCTGAATACAACAGGTGTAGTAGACCTCACAGTGAAAAGCTGAATACAACAGGTGTAGTAGACCTTACAGTGAAATGCCCAATACAACAGGTGTAGTAGACCTCACAGTGAAATGCTGAATACAACAGGTGTAGTAGACCTTACAGTGAAATGCTGAATACAACAGGTGTAGTAGACCTCACAGTGAAATGCTGAATACAACAGGTGTAGTAGACCTCACAGTGAAATGCTGAATACAACAGGTGTAGACCTCACAGTGAAATGCTGAATACAACAGGTGTAGTAGACCTTACAGTGACATGCTGAATACAACAGTGTAGTAGACCTCACAGTGAAATGCTGAATACAACAGGTGTAGACCTCACAGTGAAATGCTGAATACAACAGGTGTAGTAGACCTCACAGTGAAAAACTGAATACAACAGGTGTACTAGACCTCACAGTGAAATGCTGAATACAACACGTGTAGTAGACCTCACAGTGAAATGCTGAATACAACAGGTGAAGTAGACCTTACAGTGAAATGCTGAATACAACAGGTGTAGTAGACCTCACAGTGAAATGCTGAATACAACAGGTGTAGTAGACCTCACAGTGAAATGCTGAATACAACAGGTGTAGTAGACCTCACGTGAAATGCTGAATACAACAGGTGTAGACCTCACAGTGAAATGCTGAATACAACAGGTGTAGTAGACCTTACAGTGAAATGCTGAATACAACAGGTGTAGTAGACCTTACAGTGAAATGCTGAATACAACAGTGTAGTAGACCTCACAGTGAAATGCTGAATACAACAGGTGTAGTAGACCTCACAGTGAAATGCTGAATACAACAGGTGTAGTAGACCTACAGTGAAATGCTGAATACAACAGGTGTAGTAGACCTCACAGTGAAATGCTGAATACAACAGGTTAGTAGACCTCACAGTGAAATGCTGAATACAACAGGTGTAGTAGACCTCACAGTGAAATGCTGAATACAACAGGTGTAGTAGACCTCACAGTGAAATGCTGAATACAACAGGTGTAGTAGACCTCACATTGAAATGCTGAATACAACACGTAGGAGACCTTACAGTGAAATGCTGAATACAACAGGTGTAGTAGACCTCACAGTGAAATGCTGAATACAACAGGTGTAGTAGACCTCACAGTGAAATGCTGAATACAACAGGTGTAGTAGACCTCACAGTGAAATGCTGAATACAACAGGTGTAGTAGACCCACAGTGAAATGCTGAATACAACAGGTGTAGACCTCACAGTGAAATGCTGAATACAACAGGTGTAGTAGACCTCACAGTGAAATGCTGAATACAACAGGTGTAGTAGACCTCACAGTGAAATGCTGAATTCAACAGGTGTAGACCTGACAGTGAAATGCTGAATACAACAGTGTAGTAGACCTCACAGTGAAATGCTGAATACAACAGGTGTAGACCTCACAGTGAAATGCTGAATACAAAAGGTGTAGTAGACCTCACAGTGAAATGCTGAATACAACAGGTGTAGTAGACCTCACAGTGAAATGCTGAATACAACAGGTGTAGTAGACCTTACAGTGAAATGCTGAATACAACAGGTGTAGACCTCACAGTGAAATGCTGAATACAACAGGTGAAGTAGACCTTACAGTGAAATGCTGAATACAACAGGTGTAGTAGACCTTACAGTGAAATGCTGAATATAACAGGTATAGTAGACCTCACAGTGAAATGCTGAATACAACAGGTGTAGACCTCACAGTGAAATGCTGAATACAACAGGTGTAGTAGACCTTACAGTGAAATGCTGAATACAACAGGTGTAGTAGACCTCACAGTGAAATGCTGAATACAACAGGTGTAGACCTGACAGTGAAATGCTGAATACAACAGGTGTAGTAGACCTTACAGTGAAATGCTGAATACAACAGGTGTAGTAGACCTCACAGTGAAATGCTGAATACAACAGGTGTAGTAGACCTACAGTGAAATGCTGAATACAACAGGTCTAGTAGACCTCACAGTGAAATGCTGAATACAACAGGTGTAGACCTGACAGTGAAATGCTGAATACAACAGGTGTAGTAGACCTCACAGTGAAATGCTGAATACAACAGGTGTAGTAGACCTCACAGTGAAATGCTGAATACAACATGGTAGTAGACCTTACAGTGAAATGCTGAATACAACAGGTGTAGGTAGACCTTACAGTGAAAGCTGAATACAACAGGTGTAGTAGACCTTACAGTGAAATGCTGAATACAACAGGTGTAGGTAGACCTTACAGTGAAATGCTGAATACAACAGGTGTAGTAGACCTCACAGTGAAATGCTGATACAACAGGTGTAGACCTCACAGTGAAATGCTGAATACACAGGTGTAGACCTCACAGTGAAATACTGAATACAACAGGTGTAGTAGACCTCACAGTGAAATGCTGAATACAACAGGTGTAGTACCTTACAGTGAAATGCTGAATACAACAGGTGTAGTAGACCTCCCAGTGAAATGCTGAATACAACAGGTGCAGTAGACCTCACAGTGAAATGCTGAAACCAGGTTGTAGAACTCACAGTGAATGCTTGAATACCACAGGGTAGGTAGACCTCACAGTGAAATACTGAATCAACAGGTGTAGTAGACCTCACAGTGAAATGCTGAATACAACAGGTGTAGTAGACCTTACAGTGTAATGCTGAATACAACAGGTGTAGAGACCTCACAGTGAATGCTGAATACAACAGGTGTAGTAGACCTCACAGTGAAATGCTGAATACAACAGGTGTAGACCTGACAGTGAAATGCTGAATACAACAGGTGTAGTAGACCTCACAGTGAAATGCTGAATACAACAGGTGTAGACCTCACAGTGAAATGCTGAATACAACAGGTGTAGTAGACCTTACAGTGAAATGCTGAATACAACAGGTGTAGGTAGACCTTACAGTGAAATGCTGAATACAACAGGTGTAGTAGACCTTACAGTGAAATGCTGAATACAACAGGTGTAGGTAGACCTTACAGTGAAATGCTGAATACAACAGGTGTAGACCTCACAGTGAAATGCTGAATACAACAGGTTAGACCTCACAGTGAAATGCTGAATACAACAGGTGTAGACCTCACAGTAAAATACTGAATACAACAGGTGTAGTAGACCTCACAGTGAAATGCTGAATACAACAGGTGTAGTAGACCTTACAGTGAAATGCTGAATACAACAGGTGTAGTAGACCTCCCAGTGAAATGCTGAATACAACAGGTGCAGTAGACCTCACAGTGAAATGCTGAATACAACAGGTGTAGACCTCACAGTGAAATGCTGAATACAACAGTGTGTAGACCTTACAGTGAAATGCTGAATACAACAGGTGTAGTAGACCTCACAGTGAAATGCTGATACAACAGTGTAGTAGACCTTACAGTGAAATGCTGAATACAACAGGTGTAGTGACCTCACAGTGAAATGCTGATACAACAGTGTAGTAGACCTCACAGTGAAATGCTGAATACAACAGGTGCAGTAGACCTCACAGTGAAATGCTGAATACAACAGGTGTAGGTAGACCTGACAGTGAAATGCTGAATACAACAGGTGTAGTAGACCTTACAGTGAAATGCTGAATACAACAGGTGTAGTAGACCTTACAGTGAAATGCTGAATACAACAGGTGTAGTAGACCTCACAGTGAAATGCTGAATACAACAGGTGTAGACCTCACAGTGAAATGCTGAATACAACAGGTGTAGTAGACCTCACAGTGAAATGCTGACTTACAATCCCTTAACCAACAATGCAGTTTTAAGAAAAACAAGTGTTAAGTCAAAATAGATATGTAAAAAACGTAAAATAAAGTAACAAATAATTAAAGAGCAGATTACATAAAATCCTTGATTTACCAAAATTCTGGTATGGAAAGTCTTCAGTAATATATAAATATATTTACATATACAGCCTAGTGGGGCTCTATAGCCTCTGCTGAGGACTGGTCTGTTCATATGAGTTTTATCTTGTCCCATATCTATTACATTATTGTTATTTATCAGATGTATGTAGTCAATGTGTTTCCTTGTTGTTTAAAAGCTTCTGCATCAGTCCGCCACAGCCTATTTCACTAGTGATACCAGTAAATTATGATTGATGGTGTTTTCAATTAAAAAGGGACAGCAGGTAAGAGCGTTGGGCCAGTAACCTGAAAGGTCGCTGGTTCGAATCCCCCGAGCCGACTAGGTGTGTAAAAAAATCTGTCGTTAACCCTAGTTGCTCTGTATAAGAGCGTCTGTTAGATGAGAAAAACATTTTTAAAATAAAAGAACTTGACAAAATGAAATTAGAGGACCAGAAAGTGATTAAAGGATTTATATTTGTCAGTGTGGGAGATTATCTTGTCATTTATCTGTTTAACGGAGATGGAATCCGATGAAAGTGTGACTAGCAATACATCAAGACAAGACATCCTGAAGAATAGTCATGGACCTCTCAGTCTCAATACCGCTCAATAGTTAATTAAATGTAATTCTCCAACAACTGAGATCAACGAGTATCATCAGGTCTGTATTCAGATAAACCTACATTAATATCCCAGAAAACCACCTTCACTCACCACTTTTAACCTCCTATTCGTTATCTCCAGCACCAGTTTCTACATATTATGTGAAAACAGACATTTTCTACATCCTGTAGTGAAAATATGAAAAAAGAAAACAAACAAACCTCCTCTCCTTAGGAAACCTCAAAACAAACCTCTCCTTGACAAACCTCAAAACAACCTTCGGGGTGGATGAAGTCTGTTTAGGAACGGTAAAAATCGAGACGTTCGTTTCTCAGTACCCGACCTGTTCTGACCCCAATCCACCCTCCGCCACCCTCCACTACCGCCTGAATGATTGGAATCCCAACCAGACACACTATCGCATCCCAAATTCTACCCTATTCCCTATATAGTGCAACACTTTTGACCTGAACACTATTGGGAATAGGGTTCCATTTGGGACGTAGACAATGTGTCGGTTCGATCCACTCAAAACAAGAGAACGGAGAAACCATTTCCTCATCTTCCTCCGTGCTCTCCGAGCCAATGATCATGTCTGATTTATGCTCTAAGAGGGCAGAGAGCTTCTCTCTCTCTCAGGTGGAGGAATGGTTCATGTTTTATGACCCCAGACTGCTGCTTCAATTGTAAAAACCCAGAAAGTGCTGGGAATTTACGGGCATATTGCTGCATAACGTAAACCATCTGGTTCTCAGCGAGAGACGAGAGAGAGAGAGAGAGAGAGAGAGAGAGAAGAGAGAGAGAGAGAGAGAGAGAGAGAGAGAGAGAGAGAGAGAGAGAGAGAGAAATATCTGTTAGGGAACATAGAAGGGAATCCTAATCTTGGTGACAGATGATTTAAGGAGTTCCATAGTTCAGCTGCATTCCTTAACTCCTAGGCCACACATCAAATCAAATGTTATTGGTCACATACACATGTTTAGCAGATGTTATTGCAGATGTCGTGAAAGGATTGTGTTTCTAGCTCCCAACAGTGCAGTAATATCTAACAATTCACAACAATACACACAAACCTAAAAGTAAATAACGGAATTAAGAAATATATAAATGGCTATTTAACAATCTGATGGCCTTGAGATAGAAGCTGTTTTTCAGTCTCTCGGTCCCAGCTTTGATGCCCTGTACTGACCTTGCCTTCTGAATGATACCGGGGTGAACAGGCCATGGCTCTGGTCTTTTTGGCCTTCCTGTGACATCGGGTGCTGTAGGTGTCCTGGAGGGCAGGTAGTTTGTCCCCGTGATGCGTTGGGCACACTGCACCACCCTCTGGAGAGCCTTCCGGTTATGTGCGGAGCAGTTGCCGTACCAGACGGTGATACAGCCGGACAGGATGCTCTCAATTGCGCATCTGTAAAGTTTGTGAGGGTTTTAGGTGCCAAGACAAATTTCTTCAGCCTCCTGAGGTTGAAGAGGCACTGTTGCGCCTTATTCACCACACTGTCTGTGTGGGGGACCATTTCAGATCATCAGAGATGTGTACACAGAGGAACTTGAAGCTTTCCAGCTGCTCCACTGCGGTCCCATCGAGGTGATATGGGCGTGCTCCCTCTGCTGTTTCCTGAATCCACACTCAGCTCCTTTGTTTGTCGACATTGAGTGAGAGGTATTTTCCGTGGCACCACACTCCCAGGGCGCCTCACCTCCTCCCATGAAGCAGTTCCCAGTTCAGTAGCATGTCCTTAACTCCCAGACACCATGAAGGAGTTTACAATATAGAAAGATATATATAGATAATATAGAAATATATAATATAGATAATATAGATAGAAAGCATGAAAGTGAAATATGGTGCAGCTGTTTATCTTTAGAAATTGGTTATTTAGAACAAACCAGCAGAGAGAGAAACCAGAAGAACCTATTCATTAAGAGATACAATATAACTATTTTGCAGTCTCTTAACTTTGGTCCAAGGGACTCCTAGTCTAGGGGATGATATGTTTTTTAAATTCATAACAGTAGCTTTTTCAAAAACGTTTTAAGAACATTGAATTACAGGGGACATTCACATGCCAAAATGACCCCTTGATTGTTATGCTGTCAATCCTAATGCAGTTTACTTCTCCATTAATTTCCTATGACTGAATGATTTGCATGGAGTCTTCACAACGACAGTCTGATTGGAACACTCTGCGCGGCTTTGCCAATGGGGGTGACAGACGGGGCACAAGGTTGACAATGAAGTGCCAGTCATTTTCTGCCCACATGCCCGGCTGACATGGCATGGCAGCCGGCGGTACTAGTTGGCGTGGTTGCCATGGAACAGGAGCTCCCCTGGGATTGGTACCAGGGCCGTTGTGTTTGGCCGTTCTGTTCTTCACGTCCAGCATTCAGGGCTGAGTACTGGACTGTATGTGGCTCAACCACCCTGTTCTATTCTATTTGACATTATATTTAATAATATGTATAATTTTAACTATGTTCTTGTCAGCTTAGGAAAAGACTCGCCTTATAGGTAGATGCTTCTAGTTTTCAGGATAAAAACTGTTGCATGCTTGTCTTTAACCATAGATGTTTTCTCATGGTCATTGAGTGAATGGTGTGACAAGTTGTGTAATCTGGGATTGTTCACATTCCTCAGTTAGAGGAGAACAGAGGAGAACAGAGGAGAACAGAGGAGAACAGAGGAGACCTGAAGAGAACAGAGGAGAACAGGGGAGACCTGAAGAGAACAGAGGAGAACAGGAGGAGAACAGAGGAGAACAGAGGAGACTTGAAGAGAACAGAGGAGAACAGAGGAGAACAGAGGACACTTGAAGAGAACAGAGGAGAACAGAGGAGACCTGAAGAGAACAGAGGAGAACAGAGGAGAACAGAGGAGACCTAAGAGTAACAGAGGAGAACAGAGGAGAACAGAGGAGACTTGAAGAGACAGAGGAGAACAGAGGAGACCTGAAGAGAACAGAGGAGAACAGAGGAGAACAGAGGAGAACAGAGGAGAACAGAGGAGAACAGAGGAGAACAGAGGAGAACAGAGGAGAACAGGGAGAACAGAGGAGAACAGAGGAGAACAGAGGAGAACAGTGGAGAACAGAGGAGAACAGAGGAGAACAGAGGAGAACAGTGGAGAACAGAGGAGAACAGTGTATAATAATGATGAGTGACAATATTGTATACTAAAAAATGTCTAGGGGGGGTAACCATGGTATCATCCACATTAATGTAGAAGTGTTTAGAAACATATCTATTCTTATTTACAATAAAAATGACTCCAAAATTGACACAATACATTATTTACTTTAATACACATAATAATTCAAATTTGTACCAATACTTTTGGTCCCTTAAACAAAGTGGTGTAATTTCTAATGGTTAATCCGAAACGGATGAAAACACCCTCAAAATAAAGCTGTCAGTCTGCACTATAACCTCATGTCAATGTATCATTTACAAATCTTAAGTGCCGGAGTACCGAGCCACAACAACAACAAATGTGTCTCTATCCTAATAATTACGGAGGGCACAGTAGCTATAACCAATGTCGTGGAGAAGGACTTTAACATTGGGGGATTTTGGGGAAAATGGAAAGTGAGGCAGAGATTACGGTCTGTCTTTTAAAACATCACAACACATCAGAGTTGGTGTTACTTTAAAATCAAGGGATAAATACAATGAATACATTTATAATTTACCATTACTTTCAATGTATGAATTATTAATTTGTTCCCTAAATTGACTTGGAATTTACCACCAAAAACTAAAACACATGATATTACTCTTTAATGATTTTCTTGGATATTACAACCGCATTGAAGTGCTGTAGACAATGGACCTGCAGGAAAGCAATAAAATGTAGTTAATTTTTCCCCCTGCTATGCTCTGGTTGTCCCTAATTTCTGATGGATAGAATGTCTTTAGAGAACCAGCCAGCCTGGTAATCAGATGTGACACAACAAATAACAGTGGATAATTATGATTTCATGGCTAAGCTACTTAGAAGGGTTTGTATAAGCAACGGGAAATGACAGGCAATTGAAGAACGACAACACAGAGACTAGACCAATTGGTCAAATAATAAATAACACTGCTTCCATGAAAATAATCAACGATCTTTCAGTGATATACAAATATTTCTCAAAGTGACATGAATACATTGGAAATGACAGGCAAAAATAGATTGGTACCACCACACAGAGTCTAGACTACGTTTATCAACACAAAGAGAAAAGACTAACGCTGCCTGCAACCACTACCTCGACCATTACACAGAGACTACCTCTATCACCACACAGAGACTACCTCTATCCCCACACAGAGACTACCTCTATCACCACACAGAGACTACCTCTACCACCACACAGAGACTAGACTACCTCTATCACCACACAGAGACTACCTCTACCACCACACAGAGACT